>NW_009260187.1:806759-810471 GCF_000687185.1 Egretta garzetta
TGGAGGGGTTTTTCCCCCCCGCCGCTTAAAAAAAAAAAAAAAAAAAAAAAACCTGTTTAAACATTTGTTTTTAAGGCATTCATGGGCTATGAGCAATGTGATGGCTTGGGTTTTCTGGTGGCTTGGGGTGGGGTTTTGGGGGAGGTTGGGTTGGTCAGGTTGGGTGTTTTGGGGGTGTCTTCTATTTTTTTGGTTATTTTAAATTTTTTTTTTACCTGTTGGTCTCTCTCTGGCTTGGGTTGCTGGTGCTTTTTGTTGTGATGTTCTGCAGGGGGGGTGGCTGTCGCTTTGCTAAAAAAAAAAAAATCCAAGTTTTGCTTTCAAAATTTGGAGGGAAAATCCAAGTTGACAAGGAGCGAGAAGCAGCTCGGGGCGGGGGGAGAAGGGGGGAAAAAACAGACTTGAACATTCACCAAGCAGCACCCAAACAGGCAGCTTTAATGAAAGCAATCAAGCCTCTGAGCTAATTCAGAGACAGACATCTAACATGCTGATTTTAATAAGCTTTTAAAAGGCAATCTCTAACTTTTAAAAGTCGCTCTTTTTAATTTAATTGGGTTTTTTTGGTTCATATATTGCCAAAACAAACACAGCCACTAAAATATGTTTTCAATATGTATAAGTAGCATATCTAGACAATGTTTTAAATTAGCCCTGTATTTTTTGGGGGAAGGGGGGGGAAGAAAGAAAGAGGCTTACTTCAGATGAGTCAAAGACATTTTCTAAGCAGGGCTCGTCGCGTCAAAATAATACCTTTACATTCTGTCCCTGCCTTTACGAATTCTCCCGTGTGAATGTATGGATGTCCCTTTACCTATAGGCTGCTTCAGAAAACAGCCCAGATCCTCTCTCCGAGATACACAGGTTACTTTCTAAGAGGCAGAGGAGAAAAAGGCAGAGAAAATACGGTACTGTTTAACTTTTAACCTTATGATATCATTAAATAGATCATTACGGATTTATAAACTGAGGATAAACACTATAAAGTTTAGAGGGCCCTTTACTCAAGGCACTAACCTCAATTTTTATCTCTGGCAAGAAGAAGAAAAATAGACGACTTACCTTTTTTTAAAAAAAATATCCTTCTTACTAGGTTATACGGCTTTGGCACTTACAGATGTTAGAGCAGACAAGTGTCGGATTTCCCGATGTCAGGCAGATCTCCTAATTTTTCATAGACTTCTCCTGTTGCATTTTTGGCCCGATGTGAGAGTCATCAATTTAATTTGTGGGGCTATGCACTAGAAATGGGGATATACGTGTGCTTTAACAAACCTTAAAACCTGACAGGCAGCTCTCTGGCAGCCCGCGGTTGCCCCAAGCTCAGGATTTCAAGAGTTAATAAAAACTTGGTTATATTAGGAAGGCTTTCTTTTTGCAGCCCAGGTTTGTAGCAGCATAATTATGTTCAACTGCTGTTGTTTGAAAAGGGCAAACAGCATCTTAGGCACAGAACAATGAAATTACAGCTGAGATTTAGGTTAGCAAAAGCCGTCTTCTGCAGGCTTTTATGATTCATTATTTCCCATTAAATACAGTATTAGAAGTGTACACCAGATAGCTCATGGTTGCTGCGCTCAGAGCACATTATCTATATTACACAGGTCTGGGGAGCAGAATTAGAAAACTTTGGGGGAATGAGCAATATGTGTTTGCTGATAGAAGTACCATATGGCTCATCTTCCTCAATTGCTTTCATTGCGACTCTGATGCTGGAGAAATTAAAGTTTTATTTGATGTGGCACAGCTTAATGAACTGTCTTCTGTTAGGAAAATTGAATATGTTTCCTGTTATTTGAGCACAGAGCCCTCATGGTTTTGGCTGATGAGGGATGCATTATGTATTGTTTATTTAGCATTTTGAAAACAAAAGCAGATATTGGAGGTAAAATTGATTACTGCAGGATGCGTTATATAATCACATTTTTCTCTCTTTCTTTAATTTACGGCCCTGCCTATTATTTTTATGACAGCATTTTCTGGTGTCTCCCCCCACCCCCCAAAAAAACCAGGGCAGGGGTGTTGAGGCAAAGTATATAATCTCTGCTTTGTTTAAAAGCAGCACGATAATTTTTAAAGCTTAGGGAAGGACATGAAAGAAAAAAAGTGCACTTACATGTCTATTAACCTGCAGGCCCAGTGGCTGCCGTGCCGTCGGTCTGGGGATGCTCGAGGACCACGCATGCACCGGGCTGCGTCCTTAGGGGAAGATTCGTTCCTCCGTCCTCGCTGGAGGACACAAGGAGGGGAACACCCAGACTTCAGTAACCAAATACCCCAAATCTCACATTTCTAAATATGCCGGAGAGAGTTAATTGCAAAATGTTAATGCCTGGAGGGGAGGGGGTGGCTATAAACGGGGAGGATATGGGAAAGGACCGAGTGGAGCAGGGCCTGCGTTACCTGGCGCTGCAGCGCCTGTCGCTTATCTGCGGCAGGAAAGAAGTTATTGATGGAAAGATGGCTCGGAAAAAAGGCAACGTGCGGGTCTGGTTTTGTTTTATAGCATACGCAAACGCACGCATGCTAATGTGTATGTGCCCTACCTGTACCGCTGGGGTGGGTTTTCTCTTTTAGTAGCAGTAAGCCCAGTGATGGGAAGCGCTGCGCGTGTTAATCCCCTCCCCTCCCCCCAAATTTGCGAGCAGAGACACATATTTAAACTCTGAAACTTAAAGGTGAAAAAAGTATCTTTGAGGTGCGTTATTCATATTAATTCCACTTCTACTTATTGGAAATCCTGCCCCATTACACCCTCTGGCTTCTGCTGTTATTGATCTCCCAGAAAAACGGGGGGAGCAGGGAGTGGAAGGTAAAAACTAGCTGGGATAGCTCAGCGCGTTTTTCCTGCCCTCCACGCTGCTCTGACAAAAAGGCAATTTGTCTTGCGTGCCCCGCGATGTTTGAGGACTCTGGCAAACGTGCATGTTAAACAAGCCCAGCGCAGAATCTAAATACCATCCATTAAAAGAGAAAGTCCCAATGTGTTTATAGCAGTGGGCCAAGGCGCGCTGCCCTCGCTCCAGCAAAACTCCCATTGACGTCAGCGGGGCTCGTGCTTATGCAAAGAGTGCGGGATGCTGCCCTGCACCTTATTAAAAGAAAAAAAAAAAAGAGAGAGAGAAAGAAAAAAAGAAATGAGTGGTATTGGAAGGAGGATGTTGCTCTTGAAAATGTCTTGGAGCAAAGTGGTTAAGCAAAGCCTGTACAAACAGTGACTATAAATATTTTCCATTCTGTATAGCTCTTCAGACAGTTCCCTGCCATAATTTTAGATGAGCTCAAAAATAAATAAATTATAGCACGGGGCGGGGGGGGGAGGGGAGAAGAAGAAAATCAAGAAGGAAAAAAGAATAACAAACAAACAAAAAAATTACATTGCAACCAATGCTGAAACAACAAAAACTTCATTTTTTTTTCAGCCAGATCTATTTCCTGGAGCAGAAACCGGTCGGTTTTTATGAAAGGCTGCTCCCATGACAGGAGCCTCCTTTGAGGAAGACCATTATGCATTGTTATCAGCATGGCGTAATTTGACTGTTGACAAAGTATCTGTGGCAGTGAGAATGAAAGCAGTTAGAAGTGTGGCGGGTTGTAATCAAGAAGATGCTTAGCTGTGCAACACTGCATCTTGAGCAGATTTGAATCAACATTGCCTTGAGGGGACACATACACGCACATACAAAAAAAAAAAAAAAAAAAAAAAAAAGCC
>NW_009260187.1:811825-815193 GCF_000687185.1 Egretta garzetta
TTAATTTTTAGTGGGAAAATGAGAGTGGCACTTGATGAAGTGAAATTTGACATGCGTTAATTGCTCTGCAGCTCTCCTAATTAGAGATTTTCAAATTCTTTTACTGCTGTCAGCCTGATGCCACATTGTCTTGCTGGACAAATAGTAAAATTGCAAATTGGGTTGATCAAGAAGTTGGACTTGGAGATATCAGACTCCGGCTTGTTTGCTGCCGATCATCATTTTCGTAGGAGGGTTTGGGGGTGTTGTGGTTTATGAAGGGCATTTGGGGAGAGAAAAAGTACAATAAAATCCTTCTTGATAAATAAGAATCAATGATTTAACAGAGCTTGTTTAAAAAAGATTAAAGGAATGCAAGAAGTGGACAATAAAGCAATGGCGTTGCAAATAAACCTTTAACCTTTGTTAAATCTATGCCTTGCATAACATTTCAAATACAATTCTGTTTATAATAAAGCCATTAAATTCAGGGTTGTTTTTTTTCCACACATGTCGTTTGCAGTGTGGTACGTGGAGGCAAGGGGTGGGATTCAGGTTCCTGCATGCATTTTGCCCTGACCTGAAAGGCAGCATAGCAAGATCACGTTTTATATCAAAAACTAGTTATAAGGTTGTAGGAACACAAGTATTGTGCTGGTTTCTGAAAGCGTGATTTTGTCTCTTTTGCTTTGAGTTTTTTCCTCCCCCCAATCACTCCTCCCCTCCCTTAGCCTTTGAACTCCTCTTAATTCATTAACATATTGAATTTTTTCAATTTTCCATTTTCTTGCAATAACAATATTAATGCCAGGGCCAAGGCCTGATTGGAGCTAAATTACTTGTTACCTGCTGGCATTTATTTATATGGCATTGAATTATAAAGCTTTGCTATTGTCATGCCTTGGGCGAATTGTTTATGACACCAGTAATAGGAGTAATTGTTATTGTTGAAATTACCTGTCAGCTACCCATAGCAGTGGCCCTTGTCCCACTGACAAATAGTGACAGGGGAGAGGGATCCTCCGCACGTCCTCCTGATGACTTCTCCTCTGATAATAAGGAGTGCAGGGCCTCTGATAATTTGCCTGTCACTGTTGAGTGCAGCTCAGAGAGAGTTGGCCAAATTGTTGTCATTCACTTTGACAAAGACAGCAAAACGCTCTGGAGCAGGAGGAGGATTATCAAAATAAATGAAAGCACTCGTGCATCCTTTGTTTCGGGTTTTTTGGGTGGTGGTTTGGTATTTTTTTGTGGGTTTTTTTTTTTTTTTCCCCTTCCCCTCCTCACTTGCCTGCCTTTATGCCAGAGTTGTAAAAATGGGAACACATTTCTTAGCGGTGCGACTTCAGAGGCGGCGTGGGGGGGACGGACAACACAAGGGCTTGTGCAATTTGCTTTCTGTTTGCCTGAAATGTTTTGGTTTCTAAATATAAATTAAATTTTTCATTTTTTTTTTCCCCTAAGGCTGTCTGTCTTTCGGCAATTACCAACAGTCATTGCAACAGAAAGGGTGGTGTTTCTGCTGGGTGGATTTATTATTTTTTTTTTATCTTTTTCATAGTTGGCTGCATTTCTTTCAACTCTTCTTCTCGTGCTCTCACGCACAGCACTGTGAAACCTTCCTGGTGCGGCAGCAGGCAATGCCCCGTGCCCAGGGCTGTGGGAGGCATGCCTCCACCTCGACGCCTGCTACGGCATCTGCAGCTTTTTGCCCCCTTGAGCTACTGCAATATTAGCCCAATTATCTTCACCAAAAATATTATTTCCTCTAGGAAAGGAGGTTCTGCCACTGATAAACCAAGCGGAGGTTGGTTTGCTGCTGTAAAGGACCACTGCTAACAAGGCTTTGCAAAGAGGCGGCGTTATTTGTCAGAGCCTATCTATTTAAAAAAAAAAAAAAAAAAAGAGAAAAAAATTGCAAAAACTCCTCCTTTGCGACCTGGTGTGCATGGGAGGACACCAGCCCTCGGTGAAGACTTGCTGCCAATCACACCCTGACACTGTTTAGAAAGGCTTTGCTCACCCCGGCATCTCAGGGATGCTCGAAGCACAGGTTTGGGGCGAGCGTATTACACCCTGCCCGACCCAGAGCCATCCGCCCCGCATCCTTCCCAGCTCATCTTATAACAGCAATAATTTCCCCTTTATTGGTCTTTACACTCAGCTAATGACTACCTGGGGCACGGAGCACCTCGGGGGCTGCTTTAGGCCCTTCGCCTCCCCCCCGCCCCCTGTAGCCGGTCCCTATCTGATCAGCAAAACCTCCCACCATGTCACCAACGCGTCATTTTATTAGCTGTAACGATGCGGTTTGGTCCACGTAAATACCTGTGGGCACCGCCTCGCCCCTCAATTTGCTCCCTGAAGGAGTCGGTCCGAAACTCTGCCACCGAGAAATTTCATCAGCGGCAAATAAATCTGCTGAATTCGAGCCTTTAATTTGTAACCATTCGGCTCAAACGCATAATTTAGCCAAATTATCAGCCGCCTCCATCTTCCCAGGGAACGAGTGCAAACAACGTTTTAGGAACAGACATCTAAATTTAGTAGGGTTTTGAATAATTGATAGGCTGGTGTGACAGAAGATAGAAACTTATGTTTCTAATCATCCCAAAGCATTTCTCCTCCCTCCCACCCCCCAAAATGAAGTCACTTTGTTTGCAGTTAAATATACAGAAGATGTCCACTTAACAAGTATAAAATTGTGATAGCATTAAGAGGTTATCCGCGGTAATAAAAAGTGGGGAACATGCCTGGGAATGTGATCTGTAAGGCAGATAATTTTTACGGATGGGGCTTGTCCTTGCTTTGTCTGGGGAGAGGCACGTTAGTAATCGGGGGGGGGGGGGCAGGAATAACGCACGTTTCCAAATGAAGATATTTAAAATGTGTAATGTATGCCGGCATGTTACTCTAAGCTGCCGTTTGATGTTTTTCCTATAAAGCCTAAATTAAGCCTCCCAGGAACGGCTGTGTATCTCCTGCTCCTAACTGCATTGAAAAACAAAGTACGTTTTAAATGGCTATATTAGCAATACTCCGGTAGACTTCAACACACGAGCATAATCGTCCTCCCTCTATTTCCCCCCTCTGTTCCTAAGCACAGCCTCAGCGACCAGATAACCCACCTTTGAATTTCAAGCTCATTTGAAAGGTAAACTTTTAACAAATAAGCAATGGCTTATGGAGCCGGATCGCCGCAGTGACTGGCAGTAAATTCCTTTTTCTCCCTCCCTCCCCTCGGCGTAAGGGGTTTGAAATACCCATCAGTGTCAAAAGAAACTGCGCAGATCGCTGCTGCTCTAAATAAGGCAGAGCAACGTTCAGAAAAAAAAAACCTTCCCCCCTAAAAAAAATCTCTTGCTGGATTAAAATCACATTTCTGTAGC
>NW_009260187.1:815255-818204 GCF_000687185.1 Egretta garzetta
TCGGTGTATAAACAGGCAGCGGGCTTTTGTTTGAAACATTTAAGATCAAAAGTTAGGGGAAGAACAATTAATATTGCCTATTAAAATCCCCTGTTATTGTTAGAGCTACATTTTGTGGTTACTGACTATAAATAAAAGCAAAGGAACAGAGCCACGGTTTCTCACCACTGCAAATATGAAATGGCAATTTCCAGCTTTTTCTTTTTTTTTCCCCCCCCTCCAAGTTGCTCTTAGATGTGTTTGCTGAATAAACGGGATTAACTGTATTTAAAACAAGAGATAAAGAACAGCTTTTTATTACACTGAACAGCCTGCACGGTTTCCATGAATGCACTTTGTGCCTGGGACAAAAATATTCACATTTTACCTTTTTTAATGACACTGTGTAGAATAAGCAAAATATCCTTGCGATAATACAAATATGGAATCGATGGGGAATGGTAAAAAAAAAGGGCATTTTTACCATTTCTGTTTCTGGCCAAATGCAGGGGTGATTTTTTTTGTTTGCAGCGGGATGAGAAAGCAGGGAAGGAAGTATTCATTTCGCTGAAGGAGCTTTCCCCTTTCCTTTGGCTGCAAAAACTCACCGAGCACTGTTAATACAAAACTAATGGCGAGGGTGCGATCTGAAGAGCCAGCTTGCTATCAGCTGAATTTCAATGGAGGCTTTCTCAAAAATAGGTACAAAGAAAAGAATTTAGACAAATTTGCCTCTTAACCTTTAAAGATTTCCTGCCTATTCCAGTATGTCCTTTATTACATTAATTTTTTATTTAAATTACACCATTAACTGGATATGAATTTATCAAGAATACATATATTGATTTATAAAACAGTATCATTAATTATTATAATAGCTAGATGTAGCTGATATTACAAAGCCATTTAAAGGTTTTTAATATAACTTGGACATACATAGATAGATAGACATTATGGACAAGACTACAATTTAAACTGGCTACCAGCAGTTAATGAAATCCTTGATTTATCTTCTCATTTAGAGATTGATTATATTGTTGCTTTGTAAAACTATTTATTTTATGCCATTTTTCAAAGGATGTCTCAATAAAAGAAAAAGATAAATACAATATCCAGCCAGGTCTCAAAGCATATTTTGGTTTATACTTTCTTTTTTAATGCTGCTGCGGCTAATTTATTACAAGTTTGGAGACTTGTCACCTTCATGAAGGATTGGCTTTCCTGATAGCATCTCTGTTTGTAAATGCACAATTTATTTCATATATTTGGATTAAAAAAAAAAAGAAAAAAAAGAAAAAGAGGCTGTCTTCCCAACAACATCGTGTTTATTTCCTAAACCAAAACCCAACAGAATGCCTTTCTGGCATAGATTTCTTAGGCATATTTCTGTTTAAGCTGTGGAAAAATGGGACTTACCCTAGTGCTGCAAAGCAGTCAGTCATGGAGAACATTTTGATTTAAAATGCAATCTGAAGAGAAGGAAAGAAAAAAAAAAAAAAGAGAGGAATGATATAAACAAACAGTGCACCGCTTTCAAGTTACTCTTAAAATGTTCCTAGCTTAACTAATACATTGAAAGTTTAAATCTTTACACATTGTTCTTGAGGGGCTATGTCTCTTGACTCTTTATTTATATCACTTATTCTTGTCTAGCGACATATGTTCCCGATTTATTATAGTATTTTTTTACTGTTAGCCAGACAAACGTAAGGGCTAGCTGAGGAGGGGTAGTTGCATCTGATGAGTTTAACAATTGCAGGGCATCCTTTCGGGGGAGCCAATGGGCTCTTTTGAAGCTATAATACTCACTATTAACCATTTTCATGCTGACATATTTTTATTGTTGAAGTTGGGGCTTCCCCTGTCGTCAGCCTCTTTTGTTTTCGATGGCTTTGTAAGCAAATCGAATGGGGTGGTTGCAAGCAGTTCATCCAGCAAAGGCTTTTGTAGGCATCTTAAACCGCGCTTTTATAGCTTGACATATAAACCCACATAGTGTCCCCCTCCCAAGCGAATAAAAAGGCATGCGGAAAATAATACTTTAAAAACCTAATTCTATAACGCATAAAAAATGCAAACAAATATTAACCACAGATGGTCAGATTTCTCAGTGCCATTACTGACACCAAAAGGTAACAGGGAAGAAGACTTTTTCCCATCAAAACAAAACCCCCCAAATTCTTATTTTACATGGATGCACCAACAGTGGAGGGAGAAGTTGCTGGGACAAGTGGATGTCACACTTTACATGGGGCATTGTTAGGTGACCCATTCTGGATCAAGAACTTGAACTCTCCCCACCTTTTGCTTCCTACTTGTCCTGTGTCCTATCTCCTTGTTCAATGCCAACAAGTTCCTGCAACTCCACCAGATACTGTACCCCCAGTTGCCGTTTCACTGCTGGAGCCCCGGCTCAAGCTCCTCTGAGCTAACAGGTTCCTACGTTCCTTCCTGGGTTTGTAATTCCATATGTAACACCACAGTCACAATTTCCAGCCTTTTGGTGCTAGATCAGACCATTACACCTACCACCATGTCCTACCATAGACAAGGTGCCCATCATGGGATGCTCAAGAGCCCTGGTCACCAAGGATCACCAAAGCAGACTGTAGGGCATGCTCCAAATTTCCTGCTGTTGGGAATTCAGTCAGACCTTTGGGATGGGAGACAGTTCTAAAAAGTTGGTTTTCATTTCACTTGCATCTTCAGGAAATAGGGGAAGAGGCTGTGTAAAGCTGAGACCACAGATTCAGAGCAATGATCTTCTACTGGGGAAAAAGATACAGTGAGCGGCGTTTCAGGTGGAATATGTGGTGGTTTGGGTAGAATAAATATGGGAATTCCAGTTGAACTCACCAGGCTCCCTTGAAGGGAGAGGTTGGGTTGGTGGATCAAGGCATGTCTCCCAATAGCACCCGTGGGTCCTTGACAAATACCACACAATCCAGCTTTTACTGGGAGAAGAGGGAA
>NW_009260187.1:818373-835804 GCF_000687185.1 Egretta garzetta
CTCATGTGGTTTTTTTTGTTTTGACTTAATAACAGTTCAGTTGTCCTAGGATAATTTGTTTGGTTTTTAAATTTAAAAAAATGGCCAAACTTATTATAGGGGGTTTTGAGAAGAAACTGAACTTCCTAAAGTAGGTCTGGATTCAGCAGCATCCAACTTGCATGGAAACGAAGATTTTCTATCACATGAAGCTAGCCTAACTTTTATTTATTTATCTATTTCAAATTACATTTTAATCGCACTTTGGCTGACCTCCTGCAATAATTTGCAACCCAAAGTGACCCTTTGGAAGCAAATCTTGCCCTTCTGAAAGCCAAAGGAATGGGCACACCAGGATTCCTATAACTAAGGGTTTGGAGTCTTGACTTTTCCCACTTCTGAAAGGTTTTATTTAGGCAGGTGTCAATTACTGTCCTGGGCAAGTGTCAGATATTCAGTGGCATTATAGAAGCTTGGAGCATGCGGATTATTACCTATTTAATTTTCCATTATAAGGACATTGCTGGCAACTTAATAATCAAACTAGTAACCTCCCTTAAATGTATTTATTCACCCCAAACCTTCTCTTTTTTTGGCTAGGGAGGGAGGAACAGGGAGCACGGCTCGGTCTCTCAATCACTCTCTTTCTGTTTTGTCCATCACCTTGGTTTCTTTCCCCTGTTTTTGACCTGCACTTTTTCTGGATCAGACACTGGCAGGTTGAGAGGTAATAAGAACCAGATGGACATAGTGCAGAAATTGCCCAAATGGGTACGAGAATGTGGGGAGCTGTCAGGCATGGAGAGAAGCTGGAATTTTTCAGCAATAAAATGGGATTTATCGCCACTCTACCACAGTCATTGCCGACAACCGTTTACCTTGACAGAAACCCCATTCCAATAGGCCACGCCGATGCAGATTTTTTTTTTTTTCCCAAAGAGTGATGATTGGTATTTGTTCTAAGGCTCAAATGGTCTGCACTAAAGGTGAAGCATTAGGCCAAAGTCCTGTATTCCCTACTGAGGCAAATGAACCTGCTAAAATAAGTTCCTTCCACAATAGCTGTGTAATTGAAACCAGAAAGTGAGAGAATTTGATAAATTGCTTGACCCTGAAGGAATGCTAAGGTCATAAATTTTCATTGCCTTTTTTTCTGCTTCTTTTTTAGGAAAAAGAGAAAAAAATATATCTTTTTTTTTTTAATATAGATAGATAGATTATGTTTAGTATTTGTCCCCAAATTCCAGCTAGCTTCCAGATCATTAGCCATTACTTTGCCATCCTCTCCCCATAGGCAACTATTACAAGGTTTAGAGCATTCCTACCTACACCTTCCTAGGAGGGCTGAAGGAGACAAAATATTCACAAATGGCAGCACTTACACACTGCTGTTAAGGAATCCACCACATAAAGCCCTAACAACCTGGAATGGGGAGTTTAGCAAGTGCAATCCGTTTAGAAAGATGAAATAAAATAAAAAAAAAAAAAAAAACAAAACCACCAAAAAACCCAGTACTGTACTTAAAGAATGATGGAGTAAAAAAGGGTCTGCAAATCATTCACAGGGAATCAAACATTTATTGCTGTTCTTACCTTTTTTTCCCCTTGCTTTCCTTATTTAGAAGTGGCGTTGTTGTTTAGTTGAAAAAGGATGATCAGTATTTTATTGAATAATATGTATAGATGTCCCTTCAAGCTCAAAAGACACAAACCAACCCCAAACCACACAGTATCTTATCATGGAAATACACACATCAAGAATAAATAAAAAAAAAAAAAGAAAGAAAGAAAAAGGATGAAAAGAATTAGGAGACTAACCAGCAAGCAAAACATCCAGCCATCCTCTCCTCTCTGTGCTTGCAACCATCAATACACACAGCCATGCTAAAATAACAGAATAAGAAGGAGGAGAGGGGAAACATAGAAGCATTTTGGTTTTGTGTATTATTTTCTTTTCTGCAGTAGCAAAATGTAGTTCTTTAGCTGCAGCAGCTTCTGCTTCACAACTGCTCGAAATGCGCTGTCATATAGTAACTGCTTTTTACCATCATCCTGCTTCCCCCCCTGCTTTGTATATAAAATTTCAGAGGCAAAAGTCTCATTGTCACTCTTCAATAAGGCGTTACACTTTACATAGCCATACATACTTAACCCAACATGAAGCGAGTTAAATAATCATTAGCACAGTAACCCATTGCTATCAAAAACTTATTGGTCCTCTAAATTTTAAATTAATGGCCTGTCTCCCTTGTTCTGCGTGCGTGTGCGTGTCTGGTTTTCAGCCACTCCAGTGCAAAGTCATATACGTTTTATCAGCACATATTAGACGATTTGCATTATTGACATTTCAATTTAAAAATAAAAAAAAAAAGCACAAAACCTGCTGAGTTGGTTCATCCCTAGACCCCTGATTCTTAAGTAACTCTTCTGAGTGTTAATTAGCAGCCGATATTTGACAAACTGACTAAGAAATGCACTCCACTCCCCTCTAGCCAGGTTTTTCTAGCTCAGATAAGTTTCCTTAAGCAAGCACATAACAGAGAAGCTAAAGAAAAAAAAGAATTGAAACTATGCCCCTGTATAATCTGAAACTCAGTAATTTATACTCACTTTTTCTTTTTGAAGAAGTTAAAACTACGGTGGGGTTTGGGTTTGGGGTTGTTTTTTTTTTCTTTTTGAGAGACTTTTTTTCCCCCATAAACCTTCTGGCCCAAATACCCTTTTTCCTTTTTATTTCTTTAAGTCCAAAAGTTATTTCTAGTTATTTTAAGACAGTTACTTATCCAGAGAATGAAGGAGTATCGGCTGTATTTCAATTAGAGAAGGAAAAAAGATAAAGACTTGGAACGTAACCGAAAAATGCAAAGTGACATATTAGGATGAGAATTTTCATCTGTTGCTGTATAAATATTTTAATAAAAGTTCTAAAATAATGTGTCTGCCTCCCACTCTATAAAAGAGAGGAGATTATGAAGTGCAAATGATGCAGCTTAGATGTATAGATCCAACTGGGATTTTTCACCATTAAAGAGTCTCGTCATGCCTCTTCTCCAGAAGTTGGTTTTAGAGCTGTTTCAGACCCCGAAAAGTATAAATCTCATAAGTATAAATAAAAGATGACCAGCAAGTGGCTTCAATCACCAATATTTTTTGCAAACTAACGTTCAGCTGATGCAACTCGATTTTGTTTTGCATCGCATTAGTGTCACAGCGGCAATGACTGGCCTTTATTCACCAACCCTTTGAGTCAGCACTTTGAGACATCTTTCAAATTAGGTCATACTGCAAATTTGCCGCTGATACAAAGGTTGATTAAGAGAGCTTCACAATTTTAAAGGGATGTCATGTGAGGAGAATTAAGGTCTGTATGATAGTTCCAGGAAATGCGAGGCCCTGTAACTACGTAGAAATAATGTATGGGCTCTATGGGGAAAGAACATATTTCCTTGGAGTGCTTGAAGTAATAGTCATTTACAATTTAACCAAGTCCTCCCCCCCGTTGCAGAAGAAATCAGATGATGGGTCTTGAAAACAAGCCATGAATTACAGCTCAGAGGCAGGGAGATGAGCCCTGTTCCCCTCTTGCCGAAAGTCAGTCCCCTCCTCTCCGCTCCTTTGATCTTCTTGGGAAAGACCTATTCCTCCCCCCTCCACCACCGAAGCATCTCGGCTCCTGCTTTCCCCTCTTAAAAAAGACCGTGTGTCACAACAGGACCCTTCACCCATCTTGTAGCAACTCCAAGGTGAAGCTGAATTGCTGTGTAAGCCTCCCTGGAAGAATTGGAGGGGATGATCAGAAGTGACCACCAACCACAGTGGCCAGGGCTAGGCTTTTAATGAGTCCAAGCCTGATTTAGGCATCCTAATGAAGTGGCCAAAATTCCGCCCCCCCTAAAGTGCAAGAAGGGGCAGCATCTCCTCTTGCTCCAGGGTCTGAGCACACAGGAGAGAGGATCTCAAAGGGAGCTGCTGGCTGCCGAGCACCACTGGAAATCTGGCTGCTTCATTTTTGATGGCTAAGTGGGAAGCAAGATGAATAATCTCTTTGAAGGGAAGGCTGCCATTTGTTGGGAGGTCGGACCCAAACCTAACATTTTTGTGGCATTCAGGGATTTCTGTTTTCCAAACTTTCTCTCTTTGCAGGGAACGACAACTCGTGAGGAGCCAAGAGTTCCTCTTAATTGGATGTAAGTGGATAAAAGTCAACTGCCAGCTTCGTTTTGGTTTAACTCTTGGGCCCACTTGACGGGGCAAAAAGCTGTTACTCACATTGAGTTTGCCTAATGCATCAATGCTCAGGATGGGGGGAAAAAAAGGATGGATTTTGGCTGCAGCAACACTGAAAGCCTCATTTAACTCTCCTGCCACTGAGACTAGAGTCCCCCTAGTTATCTTTTCTATTCTCAGGAATATTACTGTGATTTAAGGGTATAGCAGCAGTGAAATAAAACATAAACAATTTAAAACCAGAGCCCAAAGAGAGATTTCTTGTGGTATGAATGGCCCTGAAAGCCAGAAAAATGTTTCGCATTCCCTTTTGTATTTCCCTTCATTTCTTTGCAGTGAAGTCCCTGAACTTGCATTTCTACCATGGGCAGCTGACTTTATTTCATGTTTTTGATGCTATGATCACCCACAGACCTTTCTGTTCTCCATATGTTTCTGGATTCAGTCACTTCACCCGCAGCCCTCCCTGACAGTACACCACCTCAAATCCCCCCGCGTGGCAAAGTCTATTTTATTCCCAGTCACTTTCAATTTGCCTCCCGTGTTTCTCTGAAGGGCTTAGTTGAATGCGATTTCTAGGACCAAAAGCAAAGGAGGAGGAAAGTGGCAGGCCACAAATGAGAAGGTGGCCTGTGCCACTGACAGGAGTCGCTGGAAGTGGGATTTTTGAAGAGAACTGAAATAGGACTGTGAGCCTGATTTTAATACTTCGAGCTGTGTTCACACTTCAGTTCCCTTAGCCCTGTTCTACCAGGTGAGAGAAAAACTGATATTAAATCCTAAACCCGTAGTAGTAAATGAGATTTAAAGACAAGACCAACAGCAACAAAAGGTGCACGTCTACTGCATCAGCCCAAAGCAAGCCGCCCCGATTCAGCAGCATCCCCCCACCTCTTTTCTTGCAGAGCTCAGCAGGAGCTTCATGGAGGGAGCTGCTGCTGGTACTCCTGCCCACCACCAGCATCCCTGAGCCAGGCAAGAAGGGAGATGAACTCATGCCAGAGTGATTTAAACCAATCGTGGGAAATCAAATTGGGGGTTCCTTTAAAAATAAATAAATAAAAAAAATCCTACTGCCTTTTGAGTCTTTGTGGGGACACTGAGAACATGCTTCCAAGTTCTTTTCTTCTCCCCTAAGGGACGGAAAGCTGCTCTTAATACAAGAAAACAAAGCCCTCCACTGCCACTACCAACAACAACAACAAAAAAAGCTGAAACGCTTATGAACACTTTGCTCCAGGCGCTATGGCAGTAAGGAAAAATCATTGCAACCATCACAAGACTTGGCAACACCAGGGCCATGCCAGCAGAGCGCTCTTCCCCATTACAGTAAATCACAGGCTGAGCCCAGTTTGTTGCGAAACATCCAATTGTGGCTCCTTGAATACGATAAATAAAACCACCGTCCCTCGGTGCACTTGCCTAGCGTTTGTGGAAGCAAGCGGAAAATTTGCACTTCTGCCCAGGGTCAGGACAGAGGCCAACTGATGCTGCAGAGTAGCTCAGTGGGGACAACTCACAAAGAGGAGCTGCAAATAAATATGGGATGGCTGAGACAACCACTTTATTAATTTTAAGTATTGCCATATCAAGTATTTTGAGAGACTGGGCTAGGGCTCATTTTGGGCTGGGTTTGGGGATTTTTTTTGTCCTGCTAGCAATGTCCACACTTAGCCAAAATACATGCACTCGAAGCAAAGTCTCTGGGCTGGGCAACGCTGAGGCAGGTCATGGGGGGTAACATTCACCTTAAGCCAAGGAACCAAGAGCCCATATTACAGCTACCAGCCCTTGAACGTGTGCCCCCAGTGCTGCAGGGCCCCACTTCAGCCCAGCAAGGATGGTATTGCTCAAGCCTGTCCTCTGGGAATACTTCAACAGGCACATTTAAAACTCAGCTTCTGTAAGCTATCAGCCACCGACCCTTGTGCCAGGAAAACTCACATGGACACTAATGGAAACAGGACACAACCAGAGAGCAGAGCTGTGTGGGTTTAGATCAAACCGTGCATGCATTTTGTAGGATTGCTCCTGCCTCGCTGTTGCTTTGCCTCTATTTTCTTCCACACAGAGACGCAGCGGAGGGGCAGTGTGATGGAACCAGAGCAGAAACAGCTCTGTAAATAAGACCAGCTCTGAAACCTGCCAAGCGATCCTCAAATACAGCAGGCAGGATACCACAGGGCTCATTTCCCACAGAGCTTGGCCAAAAACATTCCAAAATAATCGATTTGAAGCCGCCTTCTTACTTAGAGCCACTATCCTTTTGTGCATACCAGATCAGCTGAATATTTATAGAAAAGGCTGGAGGTCAGACCATTTCATTCGTCGATCTGGCCCACTTGGCCGGCTTTCACGTGGCCAGGTCACCAGCTGGCAGGTAGCACCTCTCCCCGCTGCGCCGGGAGCACAGCATCCTCTGAGCACCAGCTGGCTTTTGGGGACACCAGCGGTGAGAGACCCACAGTAAACCAAGTCGGTCTGACCCCCAGAGTCACTGAGCTGAAATTAAAACAGGCCCTTGCATGGAGATATTTAGGCAGGGCTTTATTTTGCAGGGGATAAAATCTATATTTTAAATCCTTTTCTTCTTCCTCATCTCTTTTCTCCTCCCCATCAGCTTCAAAACTCAAAGTCCCCTTTGATATGATTGCTCCTACACAAGCCATATGGGCCAGAACCCCATATACACATCTATACAATAAGCCCTACACCTTCACCAATAGATCTTGCCTAGAAATAAGTTTAAACTTCACATAAGACGAGGAAGAGCCAAGTGGTTAGGGGCAGCCAGTTTGCTCCACCAGCTCCATTGAGCAGATGAGGAAAAGCACCTAATTAGCTAAATTTATTAATATGCTGTGCTTTTTTTTTTAGAGAGGATACAGCTACATTATAGAGGTGAAACATGACTTTTGATGATCAAGCAAGCAGTGATTAAATAAGGTTAATCCTCATTTTATATGCTAATAGGATATTTATAATCTCAACCGCATATCCAATTTAGCTATTTTATTTTCTGTTGTTAAGAAAGTATTTCTTATTAGCGAAAGAGAATACCCCTACATTCACTGCAGATGCTATTTTAATTGGGCTCAAGTGCATTGTGTGTAATTAGTCCACTTCTCTAATATTTCATCTATAATTACACCATGAACAATGTGCTTAAATTTCAGAAGGGCTGCCAGTTTAATTTTTTTTTTTTTTAAATAAAACTGCTAATTAATTGGTGACCCTTCCCACGGACAAATGATTCATATTGTAGCCCAGCCCCGGGGCTCTCAAAGGACTGTCTTTTCAAAAATCTGAACACCTTGTTTTGACACGCCGCCTCTGATCTGATAAACATGAAAGCACCCACACCACCCACCTGGCTGCACCAGGATCACCATTACAAACCTCCTCCTGAGGTACCATGAGGCAGGCATGACTTCAGGAGCAATTTTAGACAACACCGGCTATTAGGAACAACCAAAGAGAATAAAACAACTGGATGTTGATTCATCTCACCCACACCCACCTAGTAAATTGTCTCCGTCACTCTAGAGGGGACAGAGATGTAGCGGATAGGGGAGGGCTCCCATTCCCCATCACGTTGGCCCAGCTCCATGGTATAGAAAGGAGAAAGAAACAGTACTGAATGCAGTGCAGGTGAACATAGCGTGTTGTGATCCTATCAGCAGGACTGAAAGGTCAGCTCTGAAATACATCCTTCTGAAAATGTCAGGACAAGGCGCTGCTTGGAGGCTGGAGATCAAGCGGTGCTCTCTCAGAGGAAGGTAGCATAATGTGCAAGACAGTGCATGGGGGAAACATCACTCTCTGTAAGATACCTGCATTAATTTCACTGGCTGCACGCTGTGCTACCAAGCTTAGTGTCTTTCATGGAAGATCAAATGGACAACTGAGGACGCAGCACTAGGACACAATAGTGGCCCTGAAAGTAAAAGAATCTTACCCCTAAATGGCAGCAAACCACTTGGCAACAAACACACGTGTTTATACTTTGATATAAATGCACACAGTCCTACCTGGTCATGTCAAGTGCAAAGGATCTTCATCTCATGCTCCTCAGACAACCATTCTGTAAATGCCATTTCACAGCTTTGCTCAGGCTTTCCTTCTGGCAGGGCAGCTCCACCTCAGGTAGCCCCAGTCCAGCCCAGTATCAATAGGGAAACTGCAGCAACCTTGAGCTTAGCTGTCCCACTGCTGCCCCAGCAAATTATCACTGCTGCCCCATGTCCGTCCTTGGTTAGCCCATGATGGGGCTTGCAGTCAAATCAGCCTTGTTACTGCCAATGTCTAATGATTTATGATAACCACATAGAAAGGCCTAGAAAGAAACAGAGGGCACCCAAGGTTAGCCTTCCTACCTTTGCCTCTCTAAAACCAACCTCATTTTAGGGAGAAAACCAATATTGAATCACACAGAAGACCCTTGCCCTAGAGAACAACAGTTGGACTTGATCTTAAAGGTCTTTTCCAACATAAACAATTCTATGATTTCTATGACCAGAAACCTCCCTTACCTTTTCATGGTTCCCATCCCAGAAGTAAAACATTTTCATGGGCAGCAGAGTAGGCAACTGGGCTGGCAGCACAGGCAAGAAAAGGGCAGCACCTTTACCACTCCGAAAGCCTTCAGCGTGTGAATGAATGTCATGGGCCAACACATCCCCAGCAGAAGACAGGGGTGAGGAAGAGACAGAGCCATGCTCCTTAGCCCTAGAGACCATGGAAGTAGGGGACACCATTTGAGGTGTCCCAGGACGACATTGCAGGCATGTTACCATGACCTCCTTCCCAAAGCACCCCTGTGAAGAGCCAGCACTTTGGTTTCAGGCTTTTCTTCACCCTGGGGGGTGCAAAATCCTAGCTATTTGGGGAAGGGTGACTTTCTTCTTTTTCCCCAAAAAAAGCCCGACCTCTTCCCCTCTGCTGGGGAAAGCCAAATCGCTACCAATCTGGCTCTGATGTGAACTAGCTCATTCTGCCTAGAAGTTTATTTTTCAAAACAAGCGTGCCTGCAAAACACTATTTATTTAAAATGCAGTATAAATGCCAGTAACCCAACATGCACAGGGAGCAGCACCCGGAGGTCTCCCGCTTAGTGCTTGAGAGCTATTAAGTAAATCAGGAGAAAATTCCTCAGGAAATGATGGGGTTAGGCCTGATGGGCATCCCCATGTGATTAAATGCAACTTAATGAGGTCACGGGTGACAGATTTGGGTGCAGAACTGTTTAAACAGCATGCAAAAAAAAAAAAATTTATGTTCATAGCACACAGGGGATGGGAATCAAGGCTGGCTGTGTTATCCTGTGGGGCAAACACACCCCAAAAAAGGTGGCCTTTGTCCTGAAAAGTACCCACTCAAACAGCAAGGCAAGAAGGAATGAGGAATGAACAAGCTCACCTTGGTCAAGACAGAAAAAAGTGGTAGCTAAAAAGTAAACAATTTCAGCATACTGGAATTTATTTCTTTTTAATTCAGAAAACAACAGAAAAACTATGATGATGTGGTTTCAGAGACCAGAAGGGACTGAAAAATAACTCATTAAACTCCAGCACACGAGCTTTTCACATCCTTCCTTAACAACTTACGCCATTGAGTAAATATTACAGGGCCTCTCAGCTAGGATAGTGTCATGAGTCAAGGATGGCCCAGCATCACTTTGATTTCTTAGGGGTTAGAGAGGAGGATTTAGGTCACAATGCTTTATTTCCACCCCACCCCACCATCTCTAATAGAAAATGGTTGCCTTGATCGAAGGAGCTAAATTCTGCTGTCATTCTGCAGGACTGCAGGATAATTACATTGACTTCATCCAAGCGCTTCAGTTCTGCTGATACATCTGTCAAGGACAGGAGGGGATTCTTGGTGTCTCGCAGCCACTGGAGCTCAAGTAACCCTTCAACATTCACACAAGAGGGTCTTCTTACACCTCCCATGATTGAATTGCCAGGGCAAGAGAGTCTTGGCTGGCATCCCTCCAGTAATGGGGCATCTTTGTGGAGTGATGAAAGGGAATTTTTGCTTTTCTCAGCCTTAGTTCATGGCCAAAAAGGCTTTCCATTGAACTCTGTTGACCAAGGGCAACCCACTGTTCCTTCCCAAACAGTAAACGGATGCCTACAGGTTTTCATGCATCATCAACAATGATGCAATATATCCTCCCAGCTGGCAGCAGCCCCCTTCTCTATTTATTGTGCTATATTATTAGTCATACAATTCACCTGGTAGAGTCACTTACATTCACTTGTGAAGAATGAAGATTTTACCAGTTGACTATTTTTTTAAAAAACTAGAACCCATATTAGTAGGAAAGGGAAAGGCCAAAGGGAAATTATTGCTACTTTAGACAGCAGCATAAATTTTCTTCCTATTTTTAACCTAGCTTTTAATTTAATAAGTTTTATGACCCTTATATTAAGTACATATGTTTTACAAGACATTGTGTCCCTTGAGTCACCCTGAATTTGCTCTACTATAGCAGAGTTAAATGAATGAATACTGTGTTTCTGATTTCAGCTCACCCCTTATTTGATCCTTATATAGTCAATAAACCTTCATAGAAGCATGGAGCAACTGAATTAAGCAGTGTGCCAAAGCTGTGTTTGGGAACTCTCTGTTAGTCTTTAAAAGGGAATTAGTAAATTGCTATTCTCTTATTTGGAACCTACTACACCACTGCCAGGTTTCCCATGCTGTTTACAAGGAGTAAATGGTGATACCAATAAGACTCTTGAAGTTATATATCACCAATTTAATTTCCCATATAATTTCAAAGGAGGGGGGTCAAGTTTTGCTTTGAGCCTCCTCCTAGCCCCCAAAACTTAACTAATTTTCTCTATTGCTCTCTGGAAACTTCAAAGAGCAAAAAGCATTTAATCAGCCCTGCACAGGTAATGGACTATTCCCAAAGAAATGCAGTTTTGGAAGGAAGATGGGAGAACTTTTCAGAATACAAACATTAAAATGAAGGCCAGCCCTGCTTTCCCAATATAAGTAATCCTTTCACTGAAACTGGGGCATATGAGTTAGTAGGTGACTGCAGAATCATGCCAAAAAATTTAATGCCTGCTACAAATGGAATATAAACAAATTGGAAGATCAGCTCTATTACCTGGAGTAGATCCCCTTACAAAACTAAGACCCCCCTGATACTCAGCACCTGCAGAGAAAATAAACATGCACCAAGATTATTCTTGTTTGGGTGCATTTACACTGTTTATTTAAGTAATACACCAGGGTGGCTTTTCACAACCGGTTTGCAATGGTGGCAAAACACAAAGATTAGAAAGGGATAGCTGATATTTGCTCCACAGTGGGAAGTCTGCATTATTGATTGGCTTTGTATCAGCCTAGAGTTCCTTTTTAATATAATAAGATTAGTTTAGAAGGGTGTTTTATAAATCGGGTGGTTCTAATTTGATTTGAGTACTGGCTCTTAGTGACTTGCCAAAGTTCAGTAAATATACAGAGTATAGTATATGCGCTTTATCTTTGTATATTAGCTATGACATAAACACAGAGGGGAAAAGTCAAATTTTATACATCAGAAAATGGGTTTGTTGCCAGACATTATAACATTGCGTATTTAATTTAACTGATGTATGTTAAAATGGGAAACCAAATTCAATGAGCTGTTTGTTTCTTTCTACAAATACATTTACATCAATGACCTCTGAGGACACGACCTTAAAATGTAACTAGATGTTTAAAAGAAACTCAAAGATCTATATAAGACATTAATGTTTGTGTCAGAGGGCAGTATACAAGCATGTATATACTCAGCTGTCTATATGTCGACTGCTATATTTTTTATTGTTACAGGAAACGAGCCAAAGTCCCAAACAGGAAAATTATCAGCTCCTTTTTTTTTTTTTTTTTTGGCATGGTCCTGTTTAAGACTAAAGGCATGACCTTAAGTTAGAACATATTTCAGCCCTATTCAGTAACCATTTTGGCACCTTTTGTGTGTTTTTAAATGCTAACCCTTCCTGGGGAACATAAGGCCCCCTCAGAGACCCGCAATGGTTGGGCATAGTGCATGGAGGTGTGCAGCCCTGTGTTTGAGGGTTGATATGGGCTCCTAAAAAAGAAGGAACGACCATTTTAGCCAGGCATGGGGAACTCCTGGTCACTTCTCCAGGGACAAACCAATGTCAAGTTCTGCTGTCTGTCAGGATTAAGCTCCTGTTTGCTTTTTCACTAACATGTGGTTTGAGAACAAAGCAGCTCAAATCTCCTCCATTCTTAACAAAGCATCTCAAATTGCTGAGTAAAATTCCTTAATCCCCCCGTCTTAATCTGAAAACACCAACGCCACATGGTAACACTGAGGTCTCTTTTTGTCCAGCATAGAGCACCACTGACATCAATGTTTGATTTGGAGCTGACTTTTTCTGCAGCAGCCTACTATCGGGGGAAACCCCAGGTGCTTTGTCTTCAAAGCAGGTTTGCCCAAGCAATTTTTTCTTCCTTAGGTTTTCATTCCAAATGGGAAACTAAATACAAAGCGAGAAGAAAACAAGCTGGCATAGTTTTTCACCTCCAAAAACATGGGTGGTGAAACACAAGGTGAGCTTTTCCACCGTGAGAACCATGAGGAGGAATGCAGCAGCTCTTTGCCCAAGTTGTTGACTGCATGCTCCAGAGGTCAGGCTAGAAGAGACAGCAGCTTCAAGTTAACCACAGCATGCACTCCTATCAGTACGAGCAAGCAAACTGGGTCTGGAGAATAAGTAAGTAAACCACCTGACCTGAAGAGGGTTGTGCTGTTGTAACCTGGCACAATAAAGAAGTCTAAACACCAGGTGGCTTGGCCAAAATGCATATCTGTACATATCATTCTTAGACAAAACTGAGCTCTCATAATGTCCAGTATTTTCCTGCTATTATTTAATCAACAAAGTCCCGGTTTCTGCTAGAAGATGATAGAAATTACTACTTAATTGCTCTTCATCCATTCCTTTTATTACTACTGTTCTCCTACCACTTTCTTTTCCTACTGTATTGTCAGTGTCAGTTTTAATTGCCCTGTCCCAATTTCAGTTAATGGCAAGAACACAGCCCCGAGGGGGTGAGATGAAATGTCTGCCTGGCCAGCAGTAACCAGAAATGGTTGACCAAGGAAGTGCAGAAGTGTAGGACAGCAACAACACTTTCCCCATGCACTCTCCCAGTCCATTCTCTCTGCGGAAGATTGACATATGGGCAAAGTTCTCCCTAAGGCGTTGACCAGAGATGCAGGTGTTCACCATATAAAACTCAGGAAAATGAGGAAAACAAGGCAGTTTTTACTTTACTAGACCTTTCTCTGTTTCTTCTTGCTGATCTCAATCATTTCCTTTGAGGTTTAGCTGTAGAGGTCCATGAATGGAATTGCATGCCCTATTACCTAGTCCTACTTTGATCTATATTTGCCAAAAATTGGTTTGTGGTCTGTGTTCTCTGTTTCTGACCTCAGCAATGTGTGTGCCTTCATTCAGGCTTTGCTTCCTGGAAGAGCTCCAGAGCATCCAGAGTAGTCCCTCTAATCAAGGCCAGGTCAGCAGGAGAGTCAGGACTTTTATCCATAAGGGCTCCATAAGGAGCAGCAAATGACTCCCTGTGAGGAAACTTCTAACATGTTTTCTTCCTCCCGTCATCAAGACAGACACCAATACTAGCTTCAGAAGGTCTGGCCATGAAAAATAACTCAAGCTGCAAAGCATAACTCATTGCTAAGCTGTTTATGCACAGCTGGAGCAGACTGGTACGGAACAGAGCATGCAGGGCAGGTGGGCATGAAAACACACAATATTCATTTCGATATACCCTTCTGGTTGACTGCTTGAGGTAGAACAGAAGAGATCATCAGGGTCATACCCTTCAAGATGCCAAGGCCAAAGACTGCAAATACAGCAAGAAAACCATTATCCAGGCTGCTCTGTTTGGGAAAAGAACATGTAGACCATCACAGCCCCATGCTGCAAAGCTTGGTCTTTTAAGAGGTTTTCTAGACATAAGAGATGGCTCTTGAGATTAGAGATGCAAAAGCTGCGGAATATTTTCCTCACCTATCATATCTCCAAAACCCACTACTTTAACTGTCTCAAGAGGCTTCCAGCTTTCCTATTTGAGGGAGACAGCAATTTAAGAAATACTTAAAGCCTCTGAGGAAAAAAAATGTGGATACTCATGTCCACCAAAGATGCTAGAAAAGGTCCCTGCAATTCTCTCTTGGTATGGATAAAGCTTGGGAATCTAATTTCTTTAATTAAATTATAACAATGACTTTGCAGGCAGACAGAAAGAGTCCAGGACAGCCTTTTCCACAGAAAAATCACAAACAGGGGGTTACAGAGTAACATCATCTCTGAGGCTAGCCTGAAGAGGTTGCTGCAAATAAAACTGTAAGGTTAAGAAGCAGAGAGCAAGGTGCATGCACAGACACAGAGCTCAGGGACATGAATGGATGGGAGCCAACAGAGCTCAGAGAGGACCAAAGGCCCCTTAGGGCAGAAGGGGATGGCTGACCTCACACAGAGTCAGCTCAGGTCAAAATCTTGAAAAAAGCCAGATTATTAGGGAACAGAATCCTCCAGAAAGATGTCCACACTGCTTGCAGGCAGTAAGTCTGCACACTTGAACCATGAGCTAATGGCAGGACTTCAGCAAACCACTCCCACAGAAACGCTAAGACACTCAAAACACAACTCTAGCCAAAATTCCTCCACACCAAGGTGGAAAGTGAGCCCTGAGAGACATACCCACAAAGCAGACATTTCTCAGCTGCTGACGAAGAGGCAGCCATCGCTGCTGTATGCCACTCTTAACCCAAGTAGTAATAGCTACTGGCCTGAAGAACTAGTTAGCTCTCATTTATATCAGTGGAAAGCAGTGTCTCCACCGAAGTCAATATAGTTTCACTGGGGTAAGTGAGATCAAATTAGGCTCAATGTCCACAGACCTGAGTGTATTACTTGCCTTAGGGCAGGGGAATGAGAACAAAGGGCTCGTATATTCCTATCTATGTTTGGTCGGTAAAGTATTGCTCTCTCTTGCACATCACATCTTTCAGCAATGGGCTATGTGGAGTCATACAATTAAAAAGTCATTTATGTTCAAGATTCCCATGTCTCTGACATATGCCTTGTCACAGCAGAGGAGTTTAGCTCTATACCAGAGAGATTTGAGCATTGTGAAAAGATGGCTACCAGCAAAAAAAAAAAAAAAAAAAAAAAAAAGACATACACAGAGCAACCTGGAGACATTACAAGAGCTCCATCAGAGCTGGCTCTGGGTACAAGCAAAGCAGGTAGCTAAAAAAATGGAGACAAAGGCATTTCCCCAGGTGCCCTTCTCCCTGCACAGGGGCAAAGCCTGGCTGATGACCCCATTGGTGGCAACTGGAGTCAGGGATGTAAAGTGCCAGCCTTCACAGTCACCTCCAGGACTCATCAGTAGCCACAAACAAGGGTTTTCTGTTTGCAGTGCTCCAACCTGGAGTGTAAGAATTCCCAGGCGATGCTGGTGCTGGAGGCAGAGTCCCAGGAAGAGGCTGGTGAGCACGGAAGAGGACAACTACCACCCACAGGAACCTTGGTACCTGGCCCTGGGAAAAGCCCACCTTCTGCTGGAGACAGCTGGTTGCCTGTTTCTATTTCCCCCTCCATTCTGACTTTTACATCATTATCATTGCACCATCCCCACCAGCTTCAGGGCAAAGCACATAGGTGAACTTGTAACTAGGAACACACACGCATACAAACATGCACCCCTTTTGTCAGCCGTAGCGTTTTATAGCCCATGGGTGAGTAATAAGCCAGGGCTCAGTATCTGCTTCATGGTATGATGTAACTTTCAATCATGTTAATTAAATTAATATGGCCTGTGCTAATGAAAACCACAAAAATACTATTTTGGTGTCCATGAGCACATACATTTTGATAATATCAACTTGTCATCCTGATGTTCCTTTCTACACCAAATACTAACAATGTAAACATATCTAACAATGCTTTCATCATAACAAAGGAAATTCTGCATCAGCACCAGACTGAATGCAGACAGACTCGTACAAGCAGCAAGCTCCAGAAATACTCAGCCATACGAGGGCTCACCAAGTCTTCTACAAATGCTTTTCCTAGCTAATCTTTTTAATCTACTTCTAAGGTATATTTTTGGCTCATGTTTTGTTTTAGGGTTGGGGGGGGCATTTATTATTATTATTATTCTTTCCCCGCATGATTAGCCATCCAGGAAATGTTTAAATTACAAAATCATAAGGTTTAAAAGATTTATAGATCAAATTATATTAACCTAATGCAATAGGCCAGCCATACGGAAATTAGAAGTCTTTATATTATATTTTGGTTATTAAATTGCTCCCTTTATACTGTTTAGTTTGTTTGTAATAGCAAGGTTTTGCTGTCTGATGTCAGAACCCACAGAGTAACCAAGCAAAAACAAATTACTTAGTCCTTGGTTCAAAGAAATAATAGGTTACTAGCATAATTAATTTTATGTTTAATTACTACAGAATGAAACAATTCAACAATATCCAATCAATCCTCAGAATGACAGAACAGAAGGTCAGCAGTTGCTAAGTCAATTGTTTTGAAAGAGAAATTTATGTCAGGTTCTCTTTTATGTGCTGGAGAAAGAAATTGGATAAAAGTGGTCAAGCAAACGTTAATTAATTGTATAAATGTAATCCTGTTGTCATACAAAAAATCAGAGGCTCCAGGCACAGTGTTCAAAACACTGGATATGCATCAGTCAAGAACATCTAGAAATGGCGCCCTCGACTTAATAACAATGAAAGAAAGGAGAGCAAACAGGAATGTTTGAAAACCAGACTGGTTTTCAAACTGGCATTCAGAAGCACATTTGTATGAGCTGATGGGCTCAGTCCAGTGCTTTCAGGGACAGGTCCACATCACCACAAATTCTGACCCTGCTTGGCTCCTTGGTGGCAAATCTCAGTGGTAGCTGTTTCTGCCCTGCCTGTCTTTCCTCAGATTAGAGAGCCAAACTCCCAAAAGGGAATTTCACGTAAACCAAAGGCCCCATACAAGTTAAGCAGGTTCATAATTGCCAACTCCTGTGATCATTTTTCCCTGAGCATCCAGGTATTCAACAAGGTTCTATTTTCCTGCAGCCCTAGATTTTAGAGTTACACGATTCCCATTTCACCCTGAAATGCAAGAATTTCCTGGGAGAGAAGGAGCAG
>NW_009260187.1:835816-864488 GCF_000687185.1 Egretta garzetta
AAGTAATGCTGCTTAGTTGTATTCAAGATCAAGATTGACTGGTGGGCTTAGCCATCCTCTGACGCGAAGTGTCATTTTCTCTGTACCACTCTTCTCTTCAAGCCTTGCTGATGGCACCAGAGGCCACTTTATCATCCCCTGCTTCTTCCTTTAAAACCAACTTGTGAAACAGTCTTTAACCAACTTACTATTTTATGCTAGTGGCTGCAGGGGGAAGACCTGGTGGCCCAGTCATTAGTGCCATAACTGGACCTCATTATGAGGTCCATGAAAATCTGCTGTGTTGGCTCTGACATCTTGTCAAGGCAGGTCTGTACCAGCATCTGGTGTTCCTTACCCTGACTCTTGTTGCACTCATGGTATGACCCCAGCTTGTTGGCAATTAGGGCAACAAAAGCATTAGAAATCATTGACCTATTTGTCACCATGCCATATTTACTTCCACCCTCCCAGGCTCTTTTAATCAATTTTTGTGCAAAATCCAGCTGAGTAGCTGTCCACATGCAGAACACGGGAGCACCAGGCTTTCTGCATGTAGAAGACCTTCTTCAGCCCATAGGCCAAGGACAGGTTACTGGTGGCAGGCAGGGAAGGATGGTACTTTATCATTGACCATGGAAGTTAAAATGCAATCTTGCATATAAACCAAATCAAGCTGCGTTATGAACCAATTTTGTCACCTCTAACAGGAGACAACATCAGGGCACATTGGATAGCCCAGCTCACAAACACATTTGTACATGCAACCAGTGCATCATGAAGATGATCCTCTCAGCAGCTCTGCAATGCTTTGAGAGTTTCTTTCTCAGACACTTAGCTGGGAGCAAAAAGGGGGCACAGCTAATGCCGATCTCCATCTTGTTGCAGCTCAGCCCAATTCAATGATGAGAAGGAGGAGTGAATTATGAACTCTGCAGCACTGCACCAGCATTCCTAAGCCTCATCCAGGGTTTGGCTCTTATTTTGCCATGGGAGATGCCAAAACACTTCCAGATCAAGCAAATATACAGCTGTATATTTGTTTTAAATGTATATGTTATAGGAGGACCCAAAAGATGGCAACAAGTGGGAAGACTATGTCATCTAAGAGCCCTGGCATGGACCCGTGTAATGTTACTATGGTTATGTGTGATAAACAATGCTACGGGATAAAGTTACTGAGCTTAAGCAGGGGCTGATTTTTAAATCTTAGCAGGGCAGCCAGTTTAAACTTCTGAGACACATATGCTTTAATGGTGCAATGACAATATGAAGGCCAACACACTTTCCTTCTTTTAACAGTAACTGCAACAGCAGCTGACCGTAGCCGCTTTCTGTACAGAAGGATGCTTAACACAAAAGGCAAAGGCACTGAAAACCATAATTTCAAAACGTGCTCCTGGAGAGGTTATTTTATGGTTTTGCTGTGCTCGAGCCTGGATCAATGATGCCAGCGTTACTAATCTTTGAAATGAGGGGGTTTACATTGGGAGTGTTGACATAACCTTAGCTACAGCAGGAAAAAAAGGGTACGAGAAGATGGAAATGTATATTTTTGGAAATAGATTTCATTCTGACAACCCTATAACAAACAAGTGAAATTTTAATACTCTGCTTCGATGAAAAATGAGCTGCTGAATAAACACCAGACTAATTCATAAAGAGCAAACTCAGCCTGTTTAATATTTCTTGAACTGTCCCAAAAATTCCACTGATCACTAGTGATGCTGTAAATAGAAAATTCCTGCCATTTTCGAAAGAGCCAGGAGAATCTCATTGGGGTTTGCCTATCAAACTCTTAGACACTTTTGAAGCTCCCAGGCTAAAACATAATAAATCAAATATGAAATTGTATAGTGTTGGGTTGAGCTGGAACCTATGATTATGTGGTCTATTCCTGGGATTGTTTTATTTTTTGTGAAGTATTTTGTTTCTACTTAATTACCATGTCCTCCACCAGAAAGTCAAACATCCCTCCCTTGATCAATCAGCTATTTGCTTAGAAGTGCACAAATACTTCGAATATTAGTGATTAGACTGTTCTCCAGTTTAGTACCAATGTACAAAACTGCATTTTGATTCCTGGAAAGGAAAACTAAGTCCATGACATGCCCGATGTTAAAATATAATGTCATGCTCTTGGGGCTGGGTCCCTTCTCCCTGCCCCCTGCTATTCTTTGCCATTTCTTAGGCAGTTATGAAAAGAGCAAGGTATCAGATATACTGCCTTAAGTACATACCAAGGCAAAAGATCAAATGGGTATTCAACACACATTTATATAACCCCAAACGCTGACAATCCTTCACTATATTTTTCTGATTTTTGTTGTTGTTTTTTTGTCAAAGAAATCCTTTTTCCTTGAACATTTTCAAGATGAAAATTTTTGCCCATTTTTCCTAGTGTCAATCCTATTCCCTTCCTAGCCAAGCAGCATTGAGCTACTCAGCCATCCCCAAAAAATAAATATATGAAATCAAGCACAAAAGTGAGCAGCAAGTTTCCTATTTTAAATTAAAGCACCTTTGTTTCTTCCGCCCAGCAATCCTGCCCCTAAACCTCAACCTGCCATCCCATGGAACCAGGCAAGCTCGGACCTGCAGTTTGCTGCTTGGGCTAACAGCAGTGGCTCCTTGCTGGTGAAAAGCTGGCTTTATTCCTCTGCTCTCCCTCTGCCGCTTCCCACTGCCATGCCCACAACCCCAGCTTTCTCTAGCACAAAATATTCTACGCTGTGGCTGAATTTGTAAACTGGGCAGGCTATCACGGGTACCTCGCCTGGGGGTAAAACGCCAATAAAATCAAGGTAGCTCTGGCAAGGGGAGCAGTTTACTCAGATTAGCATCTTGAGTTCAGGCTGGTAGGGGAGTTTGGGATAATTTCATGTTAGGCAGAGTTAAAACCCAGGCTGTCCAGTCACGGTGCTATTTTAACCCAAGCTAACATCTTTCCCACACTCCTCCCTTGCAGCACAGGCATGCTTTCGACTGACAAGCTCTCCCTCACTACAACTTTTTATTCCTGTCCTTTCATTTGTCCTCCTCTTCCCAGAAAACACTCTGGAACATAACAGCTGTCCTTTCCCCCTGCCCCCCCCCTTTTTTTTTTTAAAAGGGAAAATATATCATTTTCAACTGGCCCAGAAGCTGATGCCCCTCGTTTGCCTTCATTCTTTCCCCCAAATCCCACAAATACTCAAAGCACCCTTCAACAGCTTTGTAAAATGAAGAAGGAAAGAAGGGGATGATGTAGATGTCTGACCCAGCCTTGCACACAAAAAAAAAAAAACCTTGCCATGCTACTTTAAGTCAGCTTTTTGCACTGAGAAACAACACAGCTGTGTTGTTAACCCAGGCTGCAGCAGACTTTCTCATTTTTAAGTGTTGCCTCCTGGAATCACTCAAAACTTTTGCTTCCTTCTCCATATGCAAACAAGGATTAATCTCTTAACACAAATGTTAAAAAGATTTGCATATTTACAGTTCAGAGCTGCTCTGTTAATTCCTTTGAAATGCAGGCACATCAAGTCCCCCAAACCACTCCCAAAGCCAGCCAGGCTGCGCTTCCCATCACTTACCCAGGAGCGTTGTTCTGAACCTTTGCAAGGGCTGATGTAAGCATCAGTTACACTACTTCAGAGCTGGATCCATTTGTTCAGGATCATGTATATTAATTCCTTTCACTCTCATACTACACAATCCAAAGGTTTGCATAGGTCACAGAGCAAATCTTTTTGTTAACAACCCTTTTTCTATACACTCACATAGCCAAAACCTAAATAAATATGTTTCTATACACACACACTATAATGTTCTGATCTGTATAACACAGCTCACGTGTAAGTTTTTTTCCCTCCTTTTCCTTTCAAAGGATGAGAAAAGTTTATTTTAATGCAGGTCTCAGTCTTCAGCACCATACTTCAGAGGGAGTGATAGGTCAGCATGCCTCGATTTAAGTTTATGAACTGACAGCCCGCTTTCAATGACAAAAGAAAATGTAACCTAGGCTGGTTTTCAACCACTGATTGTCAGATCCCATGTTCAATATGTCATATAGAGTACACTTCATTAAGGACTGAATTACTTTACTTGTAACATGAGCTAAATTAAAGTCAATGTCAGGCGGCATAAATCACCAATTGAAATGTATCACTAAGTGCACTGAAACAGTCATCATCACCTTGTGCCCTAAAATAACCCAAAAATCTGGGCTTCATTTTTATACATTGTAAGGATGACAGATAGGAGATTTTTTGTTCTTTGCTAGGGCTCACAATTTTACTGTCAGAAACTATTGAACTTTTAAGGAATAGCAATGTCTCAGTAACACCTCTCATCAGACAATGTATTTCTTGGTGCCATGAATTCAGAGCTCACAAGGAACAGACCCAGAGCATCCATCAGGCTGTCATGGGAGTCCTCCGTTATACTGGCGGGATGGAAATTTGGTATCCTGCCCATTTAAGGGAGGGTATGGGAAGGGGCAATCCTGGGAACACTTGCACGGTCACCAAGGCAGTCCCCCCTGGGTCAGCCCCGGGACAACACAGCTCAAGCCAATGGGGTATCACAGAATTTAGGCAGGCAGTTTTCCCACCGAGATACTTTTCTATTACCAGAGGTGGAAAAAGCTATATGAAAAGGAAATAGTTGGTAGGAAAAAAATGCGCCAGTGCCTCATCTGCAAAAATCCAGGATATAGCTCTCCCCTCTCGCAGCAGTTCTATTCCAGTGCAGCCCTGTATCACTTTTTCTCTCACTGAGCTAAGAACAGATCTAAGGCTCCTAGTCCTGCTCTGAAATTTTAAGGAAGGCACTGGCTGGCCAGAGCCATGAAAGATGTTTCCAGATGACAATGGGTGGCAGAAATAATTAGCACAAAGGGCCAATTCCTCATGCCCATTGCCCAACCCAGGAAAACGCCTCTGAAGTCCAAGAAAATACATTAGTGTAAGACTGGTGAACGCAAGTAAAGAATTAGACTCTAAATTGTTTCTTCATATTTATTCCAGCTGTTTGAACAGTGGATTAACTTCTGTTAAATAAGTAAACTAAATTTACTTATTAAAAAGTAAGTAAGACTTGTCTGTTCTTTTCAATAGATCTTTCATATGTTTTTAACTTGAGAGGAAGAGGAGAAGTGGAATAGTGAAGAGGCATTTTCTGCTGGTCTGCTTGCCATCTGGAACTCTCTAGGGCCTGGCATCTGCAGGATAGGAAGGAAAAAAAAATCAAAGTATTCCTGGAAGGAAGAAGAGGCTGCTACCTAGTAGACAAATGGGAGAGAGAAACCCAGAATTGAAGAGAAGGGAGAAGAGAAAATGTGAAACTCATTTATTTAGCCTCCTCATTCAGATTTCTTAGCATGGCCCTTAACTTTCTGATCTCTTTGTTTTCTTGAGTATGATGATTTTCATGCCTTCTATTCTTTTTTCTTCACATTTGAGTTTGATGTTCATTCTCCACAAGCTTCCTGCGTATGTCAGCATGAAACAATAGGCTCTCATTACACTTGGCTTCTTTCATCTCCTTCAGACACTGACCTACATTTGTTCTGTTTTTGTCAGCGTGGAAACATTTTCCCGGATCAGTTTGTTAAAAAAATAAAATAAGTCACATGTTCTATATTACCAACTGTGTTCTGTTGTCTAGGGTATTTACTCTGGATGGTCTTGCAAAGTGATTTTGATTAAATTAAGAAGTCCTGTGGTACTAGGATACCTGGTTGAAGTTGAAGCTTTACACTCATTGGAAGTGAAGTGTTAGGAGAGCATGGGAAGCCATACCTCAGTGACCATCAATTCACGTGCTGTCATTGCAGGATTAACCAAAAAACTTGTGCATCACTAGTGTGGTGGGAGTGAGATGGCACCATGTGCACATAATAACCAAGGCCATGGCAAGTTACAAGAAAAAACTCTTCCACTCCACAGTTGCATGCCCTCATTTCACACTGATCAGTTGCTCATGTGTTGATCTGACAACAGAGCACCATTCTGGAAATTCTTACTTTTCCATCAGACAGCTTAACCAATTTTCCCAAAGAAAGCGGCAATGGGTTGGCTCCAGTTTGCCCAGTCCAGCATAGGACAAAGGTAAGAAGTGTGGAGTCAGTGGTAAGAAGATAGGAGACCTCTTCTGCCTGGTGACTTGGAGAAGTACAAAAGACATTGGTACATGTTCAGATCCAGCCCAGGACCTCCATGTGTACAGTCCTGTAGGGGACCTGCCACTTCCACAGCACACTGTAGAAGCTGCTGAGCAAGCAGAAATTATTTCTGTCTGTATTTTAACTGCAGAAGAGTTTGCTCACCATAGCTATGCTCCCAACTTCTTACACGTGTTCTAGCCTGGGGACCTTAAGGATTCACAGCATCTGTGACTTAACTGTTGGCTTTGGAGCAGTGATCCCACCCATGTTTAGAGACATGGTTTAGTAGTGGACAGGTACGGTTGGACTCTATGATCTTAAAGGTCTTTTTCCAACCAAATGATTCTATGAAATACAGAACCAAGATCAAGGTGTGTTTCCCACCAGGCACTCATAGACACCTACATAAATATCCCAAACCTCTTTCTCTGAGAAAGTGTATACAACTCAAGAAAATGAAGACAAAACATGAGCCCTTACATAAAAGCCAGTATCCAGTCATACCAACCACACACTTTGTTACATCATGCAAAACAGCAGATGCAGCAGGTTTTGTCCTAGCACTTTCAAACAGCAACCCAAATAAATACAGTGCTGGTGCACAAAGAACTAGAATTTTGGTAACGTGGTTTGGAAAAGCAATTCTGACAATCCATCATCTGGAAACATGTCACGTTTGACCTTGGTCTCATAAACCAGGGGCTAAGCATACTTCAACCCATCCTAGTTTGTGGCAATGCCTATAGCATAAGTATTGCACTGGCCTCCTGAAGACAATGATTTTTAAAATACTATTTTTGAGTTTTCTGCTCATTGCTCCAAGGAAAAAAAGCACAATTATTTATAGAAGGGCAAAGCCAAAGCAGCTACAACACGAACATTCAGGCAGCCTCAGCTGCTGGGTAGGCATGCATACAGCTTAAAAATGCCAAACCAACAGAATTTGCCTGCCCAAATATTTAGTTTCAGGACCACACAGTTTGGCATGCAAGTCAAGCTCCTGCGTCTCTCTAAGACATAGCAGAGCTGTGCTGTTGGCCGAAGCCAGCGTGAAAGCCAGTAGCAGATGGGTGCAACCATTCTTGCCACGTGGCGTGTTCAACCAAACTGTCCTTAACACACTGACTTGCACCTGAAGAACCACTAAAATAGGGCTCCTGACACACATCTGATGGCACCTTTGCAGGCAGGGCACTGGGGAGAAGGCTGAAGACAGCTAGGCAAATTCTACCAGCCCATGATCTCCCAAGCACAGATCTGAGGAGTCTTAGGGGAAAAAAGCAGTAGAGAGGGGCTGCAAGACATAAACCTTCTTCTGGTCTATGTCTTCTTCTGAGCCACAACATGGGCACCCTATTTTCAAAAGGTCAAGGCTGCTGCTGACCCTAAGGAGTATCACTTTGCAGGCACTGAAACACAAGACACTGTCCTCCGCTGCTTGGTACGCCACCTGCAATAAGGCACTAGCAGTCCCACCACATCACATGGACTTCTGTGCTCCCTCAGGATAGGAGCAAGCATAGCCACGCAGTACAGATTTGACCCCTATAACCATCTATCACCAAGACGGAACAACCTCAGGAAAGAGATTTCTCAACTAATTAATCATCACAGCAAGCTCAGTAACTGAGCATTTAGAAAAAAAATGTATGTTTCCCTTTGATTACAGAATGCGCTTCAGGAGCCATATTCTGAGATTTCCTGATTTCAGCTCCTATTAAAAGCAGCCTGAAAAGCAACCATTTAAGCTTTCCAGCTCCAGTCAAAAATATATTCTTTGGAGAGACTTCAACTCTTTTTCCATTTAAGTGCACAGAAAGATGACATACTTACTCGTGAATGATGGTAGGCCAAAGGGGTCTTTAAAGCCCTAAATCACCGGACATATCAAATAAAGTTTTAATAATAACTTAGGTGGAACGTGGAAGATAGAGTGGCTTGTTCCTTCCTGCAAAAAGCTTTGCACTACCAGCCAGGAGCCATAAAGCAACTTCAACAGGCAAGGTCAGGATTTTCCTCCCACAGGAAGACCTTATGCACAGTATGAAGATCACCTTTGAAAAAACCACCACATGCCACCCTGAGATATCCCTTATGCAGCCTCATGCATGCCAAGTCACACATGCCTTTGGACACACATAATAAGTGACATGTGGGGAGACTTCTGGCATCCTGGAAGAGATGGGTATTTTGGAAAACCCTCAAAGATATGTCCCCACAAAACAGTAGACCTCTGACATAGACTCTTCCCTTTCCAATGGTGATAAACCCAAAATAACAACTATCTGAAGACTTACTATTCTTAATTCAAATCCCTCCTCCTTTACCCCAAGTATGAGAAAGATTGGGTCCCAGTGAGGACCTTGTTACTCTGGCTTGTCTCCATGTGCAACAGATTTAGTGCCTCAGCCAGAAACCACAACTCTCAGTGCTATTGCCCCACATAGAGCTCCTGACAAGTACTGTAGACTTTTTATAACTGATTAGGAGATTATTTTGGCTGCCCTTGCACTTGCATAGGTGATTCCTAATGAATGTGTAGTGCTTTGGTATATTATGCCAGCTACAAGCTCTTTATTAGCATTTATTGGTATTAGGTAACGTTTTGAATTGACGGGACAAACCATTCCTAACCCCAAAGGACTCTTGCGAGCTTTATAGAATATTTATGTAGAGAAACCACTGTACTGAAGTTCACAATGACATCTTTCCTTGTCCTAAGCAAGTGAAAGGCAGCAGGCAGACACCTCAGCACATACACATACTATGTAAAAATGGTTTGCAAAAATAAACCCAAGTAAGTAATGACAACTTGATGGGTTTCAACTGGAGGAAACGACATGGTTGTTGAGAAATGTGCAATGAGGTCAGAGGACCATCTTAGCCACAACAGGGTGGTATTCGCAAGGAGGAGGTTGCCTGTATATGAGCAAGGACCAGATGCAAATACAAATGGCAGCGATAAGAAGCACAGAGGAGCATCTCACCTTCACCACCAGACAAGCACATAGTCTCCCAGCCCAAGCTGGCACAAAGATGATCACAAACAAACCCACATCTAGGAGGAACAGATATTCGCTTTTGGTGACTAGCTCTGCTGGAACAAGGTTTCTGTGCTTGTGGGAGATTGCTTTGCCAAGAGGTCCTTTACAACTCAAAGGCTTCAGTGGATGGCAAGTAATTTTGCAGAGCATCCTGGCCATCTCTGCTGCTGGTACTCAGCCATTCCTCATCACATTGCCTGCAGATGTTAAAAGATGTGCCAACCCAGCCACCTGAGGGGAGAGAAACAAGCAGCATGCTGTCTGTGCATCTCTGCTCCAGATGAAGATATAGGGATTATCAGGTTCAGCTGAACCCCTCAGCAACACCTGAGGTGTAAACCCCAATTCCTATTAATAGTCACTCTAGGTCTGTGTCTTCTGTCTTCCATTTCTCTCTCCTCTTAACCTCCTACTTAATAAAGGTCAGGCTTGTTCTGCCATGGAAAAATCCTCTCTTGCAAGTCCTTGACTAGAGGCAAGCTAAGACAACAGGCCAGGTATAGAGTGGTACAATAGAGCAAGATTTACATGTGCTGAGCATCTGCTCCAATTCCTTTTAAAGCCTATAACAAGCAAAAATATTGCAAACTGATTTTCCAGCGAGTGAGTTGTAAGCATCAGAAGCTGCATTTTCTTATCTTTTGTCCTTTTTATTTCCTCCTCTATTTGTGTACATTTGTATTTTTTATTCCTTTGGCCTTAAGAACAAACAGGATGGGACTTTAAAAATAAAGTTTCGGAGCTGCTACCTAGAACTAGCTCCTTCTTTCACAGCAAGGTCATTTAGTACCATCTGAGAGAGTGACAAGCAGGAGATCCGCCCCACCCTCTCTCCCCCCCTCCCCCCCCCTTAAGATAAAGCAGAATAAACAAAAAGGACTAAAGTAAAGATGCAGTTCAGTGTTAACACCTGAACTGCAGCATTCGTTCCTTTGGTTGCCTTAAAAAAGGATGTGCTATACATTCAGCTACACAAAAAAAATATGCAAGGATTTCTATGCTTTGTTCAACTGAATCACAGAAAGCTTAAGGCTACACAGGCTCAGCAGCTCAGGACTTCAGTGCAACCTGGAGCAGAGAAGCTCATTTTTGGATGGGTTTCAATGGAAATGAAGCACACAGGCTGCAGCCATACCATGCTGGGCTGACATACAGGCAGGGATGCTTCCCAACCTCAGGAGCCCCATCTTGGGGCTTTATGCTCGCCAAGCAGAGCCTGTGCAATCAAATCAGTGCAGAGAAGTCCACCAGCCCAGCTCACAACCTGGCATCTTAAAGCCACCACAAAAGTGGAGGAGGCAGAGCTGTATTTTGCCTCCTGCTTATTCTGTTGCTACAAAGGGCCAAAACACCATCTCAACAAGGACCATCAGGCATGTGCTGCCAGAGCCTCAACCCACCACCTCATCATCCCTTTTCTAGAGGGAGTTGGAAGAAGGAAAATGATGCCCCTTCCCACAAGTGTAAATATCTGTTTTACTAGAGCTACCATGGAAATAACACACTCTTCCAAGAAGGTGCTGCTGCATCTCAAACTGAGTGCAAAGCAGTCAAGGCCTTCCATTTCTACACTATTATGCAAAAAATTGAATTTTTTTTTTTAAAAAAAGAATCACACAGAGCAGGCCAGCCCAGACCTCAGGGGCCAGTCCCTCAGCTGGTGTGAATTAGTCAAGCTCCTTCAATACAATTAGAGTCATTTGCTTCCACTGAAAAGCTACTTTAGAAAAATAGAAGACTAAAAAGCCACTACCAGGGTCCAGATTTCAAATCCTTTCCCCAGCTAGACTTCCAGATGGTATCAGTCTGCCTGGACAACCCAGAAAGCCTAACCAGATCTCTTAAGACCCCTATTTCAATGCTCTGGATGGTGGTTCAGCACAGAGAACCTGACCTCTTGTTCTAATCAGATGGAGGGAGGAGAAAAAAAAAAAAAAAAAAAAAAAAAGACTAAGACATTTTGCTATTGCTACAGTTTCAAGGCAGCGACCAAAATTAAAACAGTACCTAATTTTAATTAATGGGCTCCTGTCATCAGCCTCTTCCTCGCTCCTCCTCTACAATAGCAGCATCAGAAGAAAACGGCCAAATCTAGTGCAAGGGCTGACAACCTTCACAAAAAGGTCTTTGTATGCAAAGCTTTAAGAGGAAGCACAACTCAAGACCCACCAAAAAAAAAATCCCTTACCAAAAAAAAAAAAAAAAAGAAAAAAGACATCTGCATGTTTTTCCAAGTGTTTTGCTTGGTCTGAATGGGTTTATTTTTCCTGCAGTGCTGTGAGTGCGGTGCTGACTGTCTCACAGCGAGAGCCCAGCTAAGGCGGCTGCCAGCACGTCAAAGAAATCGGGTAACAGGGGGAACAGGTCCACAAAGCAGGGGAGCTCATCCATCTTCAGCTGAAAACTCCCTTCAAGACCAGCCCTTTCTGTGACTCCCAGCTACTTAACTTATCCAAAAGCCCTTTCTTCCCAACAGACAAGACCACACAGGATCTAACCTGCAAATCATCCTATCTCAAAGGCCAGCACCAGATGTTTTGGAAGATGATGCAGACAAACAAACAGGAAAAGCCCTATGGTGGGCAGATTGGTGGTAACCTAATCCCTCCCTTCACCTTAACCCCAAAACTCACCTGCCACTTTAAGCTGGTTTATTCCAGTTCAGTGGTTACTTTCTCAAGAAAAATGACTATGTAGACATCATGCAAAACATGACAGAAGTAGCACCTAGAAACCACCTGGGATGGACAGAAACACCAAGAGCTTTCTTTGGTCTCCTCCTTTAGTAACCCTGTAATTCCTCCTGAGCACCAGGTGTGTTTCCAGCCCTAAGTACCCACCAGAAAACTCCAGACAGGAGCTATCACATCCACTATCAGAGTCCCTGAAGCCAGGAGGCCCAAAGCCACAGCACACAGCCACCAGCCCCACTATTAAGTTGTGCAAAATGCTCTTTGCTACAGCCCCTCCAAAGAGGAGTCTTTCTTTTGATAAACCACACAGCAATGCTTCATCATAGAGTGCAAACCTATTTACATATTTTAAAGCACATTGGGAGGTTGTTTCCTGACAAAACAAAGACATTTTAAAACATATTTGCTGTCTGTGTTTCCGCATGTTAAGAAAAATTTTGATTACAAGCGGTAATTAATTGATCACATACAGCGCGCGTGCTTTGGAATTACTGTGAATGAAATTGCATTGAAAACATCCTAACAAGGACATCCCCAAATATTTGAAAACAGACAGAGCTGCAAAATGAATGCTGAATGTCATTCAAAGCTGATAATAACCATCATTCAATGCCAGTAAACAAATAAACAAAACCTTTTGGGCCAACAATTATTGAAAGAGTTTTAATTTGCTGATTACTATCGTAATATCTGTAATGGAGAACAGCTGAATTTTTGCATGCTATGAAGAGCTTGCTGAAGTAGCAAGGACCATTTTGTATATGGGTGATTTACATTCTTTTGCGGTGCATCGGTACGTGTATCTCAGGAAGAAATCAAAACTAGATGCCCACACCTAATGGGAAACATAAAAGCAAAGGGCTATCAATGTTGTGAACTTCTTTTTTCCAGTAGTGAAGGGATAAGCCTGTATTTCTCTGTGTTATCTTTCTGAAACACTGATAATTCAGTTCACATTAACTTAACAGAAAATTCCCAAAGGTAAATGGAAACTAACTTTCTTCAAAACAAACAAAAAAACCAAACTACACTAAAACAAAGAAACCCCCCTGAGGTAACATGGGAACAATCACAGATGCTGCTGGGCAGCTGTCAACCAAAGCAACCACTTTAAACATCAGCATCTCTCTTGCAAGAGCTGGAAGAAGGTTTACACTCACAACATAGGGGAGAGCCTGGTTCTCAGGCCTGCTCTGCCTTGGACATGCTTTCCTCCCCCTGGGAAAGGGAGAGCGGTCACGGGACGTGTGAGGCATAGGCCACATAGGGGTCTGGTTTGGGCCAGCAGAGATGGCAGCAAAACCCCAGAGGTGGTGGGAATAGCTCTTCAATATTGGCCTCCTTGAGCTGCTTAGGGCACCAAGACCCCACATTCCTACACCTGATGAAAGGGAAGAGAAAGGCCATAGAATGGTCTACTAGATGTGAAAAGAAGCAACAAGCCCCAGGAAACAGAAGCTCCACAGTCCCTTACTCCTTTGCAGCAGCATTGCGTCGCCTTAGGGTTGCATTTGTGAGCTTAGCCCTGGCAGGACTGCAAGGCAGGGTACGCATGGTAGGGATCAGGGTCAGGGCTGCAGGTAAAGGGATCGTTCATTGCCAGCAACTAGGAGCAGTCAACTCCCTCAGTCCCAGTGCCCAGCTTTTCAGGGAGGAGCACTTAGACCTGCCCTACCTCAGGCACCAGGTTTCATTTCACCTACACTGCTATCCAGTATGACATTTAGAGATCCAAAATCATAGTCTCAGACAGAGAGTGACAGACATTAAAGGAGGAAATAAAGTCATATCCTCATCTTCTTACTTAGAGCTCTCCTGTCCAGCAAGATTTCTACAGAGCCAGCAAAATAGTACCACCTGGGAAGGAAAAATCACTGATTAATCCCTTACTTCCTCCAGTCTGCTTTGCATCAGTCCTTGTTGAGATCAGCCATCACCCAGGACACCACACAAATAGTTCCAAAAACAGATAAGCTCCCAGCCTGAAGCCACAGTAGAACAAGCTCACAGAAAGCTTAAATAAACTAGATGCTTGCAGCTCAGCTGGGCTTGATGAGCATCACCTGATGGTAATTCAGGAGCTAGCTGTGGCCATGTCTTGAAGGTTAATCCCAAACCTTATGGAGGACAGGTGAAAGTGGTTTTGGGAGTTTGTTTCTCAGACTTTTTGTTTGTTTTCTGTTATTTTTTAAAGAGATGGGGTATTCTAGACCTGTAATTTAACCTGCTAGAAAAAAAATTCAGAACAAGTAAATAATCTGAAAGCAACCTAGAAGAAAACAAAGAAATATGGACTAGCCAATACAGACTTTTTCTAAGAACAAATATTACCAGACTAAGAGAATTTCCTCCCATGAAAGCGCAACAGCCTGTACAGAAAGAGCAATAAGTATCACATACCACGACTTCAGTAAACTGTTTCTTATGACATTCTCACAAACAAATCAGGAAAACATGGTCTTGATAGAACTATTTTGGGCTAAGTGTAAAACGATTTCTTAAAGCCATTCCCAGAAAGATGTTCTCTACAATTCCTGGCCGCAATGGCAAAAGTGTTCTCCAGCCTCAGTCCTGGTCCTGGCCACTATTTCTATGAGGGCTTCAGCTAATGGGATGGAACATGTTTATTAAATCTGCCGAGGGGACCAGTCTGGGAGGGACTGTAAGGACAAGATTAGAACTCAAAACTGGAGAAATGGCTTGAAGAAAATATGATAAAATTCATCAAGGACAAATGAAAGGCTTTGCACTTTGGCAGGGTGACCACCTGCACCGGGGACAGGATAGGAAGACCCCAGGATCCTCTTCTTCCAGGGAAAATCCTTGATTTTAACCCTGTTATCTAACAAGAAATCCCTTAAGCCCCTGTGAGTTAGGGCATCTTGAACAAGGGGCTCGCCCTTCCACAGCAATAATTTAGGGGCTACCAAGTAAGCAAAACCAAACCATAAAAGCCCCAACTCCTCAATCCCAGTGGTGTGGAAGCAAGGAGGGAAATGCTAATGTACTTAAAGAAAAAAAAAATATGCTCCTCATCTCTTCCCATTGTTTTTGACCATCTGGTGTACGCTAATTCCCACTCAGCTGACTGGCCCCATGGACCTGACATGGTCCCCCTGTGTCACTGGGGCTCCGAAACCCACCTGGCAGCGGTGTTTGGTGGGGTCATCCTCCTTCCCTCTTCAGTGAGAGCAGGAGGAGCCCTGCTGTTCACCAGGAATGACGCCTTATCACTGCTCCCTGGGATTTAAGTGTGTGTTTATTATGCATGCACAAAAGCTAGGCTCTGCTTGGTCAGGCCCATGGGCTCAGTGCTTCCTGGTGGATGGAGACATACCCCATTCCCTCTGGGTAGGTTTCCTTTGCAGAGCAGGGAAGAGGTAGACTTGTGGCAAACAACATTACCCGTAAGTAATTTTCCCTTACTTTATATAAGCAAATGCCTTTGATATACAACAATCCCCAACGTGTTCAGGTTACATGCTTATTTTAAGATCTTTTGTTTACTTTATGATCTTCATAGGTCATTGACATCCCATTTAGCTCTGGTGACCCTGTTTATACAATCGCAATATACATTAAAAAGCGTTCCTTTGGATAACATTAACATTCTTGATCTTAATCCATCACATGGGCTAACAATAGCTCCAGCTCAGATGTGTACGTAACTGTTAAAAGCTTTAATGTAGAATCCAATACACATATCGAGTGGGAGAGGCCAGATCAAACAGATTGGCTTTCTTTTTTCCATTCTAAGTGGTAGAGGATCCAGAACTATGTAAACTCTTGTGAAATGTACTGCAGGACCCCTCCAGCCACCACTCAGAGCAATTGGATTCCCTGGAAAACGCATTTTTTTCTCCCCCATCTTGCCAGCATGTGACGCTGTTGCTGGACCAGTCAACCACAACCACCTCCAGGACCTTCAGTTCCTGCTGTTCTCCCACTTGCCGAAAACCCAAGTCAGTGCTGACCTGGCATTTAACAAGCTCTCCTGGCAGAGGAGCAAAACTTGCCTGGTATCACCCTGAGGGCTGCAATTTCCCACGCCTGATGGGCCAGGAGTGCCTACTGGCAAATTCATCGGGAAGCTGTGTTGCCTGCTATGTATTTATTAACTCATCTGACATTTCTCTGCTTCTGATTGCCATATCCTACACCTCCAGCGAGAAACGCCTGGAAGGTCACTGTGGAATCTGAGGTGTAAGCAAGCTCTGGACTTCCCCTAAGGTTGCCACACCCAGAAGACCAAAAAAATTTTAAAATGTCCTTCTGTCCCCTGCAAAGCTCTGGCCACATCCAATGAATGGGTGCTCAGTGATGGGAGGTCATTGTTATGTGCTGAGCAGCTCCTACACAAACCAACAAGTCCATAGGAAAATCAGCCAGGATGGCTTAAAACCACTCAGAGTAAAAACATGGTCTTCTTGAATGCTGAAGCTGTGGTGGACCTTGGGTGGTGTTGTGGCAGCAGTGTCAAGCAGCAAAACTGAGGAAGACCATGAAAAAGGAAAGTTGGATATTTTTTCTTTTACTGGGCTTGGTGATGATAACACAACAGATAGATACACTGCAGGAAAAGCACACCATTCATTAATAATTCTGCTTTTTTTCAATGTTTGCATCTGAATGAATGTAGAGGGATGGAGTCCAAACAGGACCATGAAAACCAGCCTTCAGCCCTCCGTTTTCTTCGTCTAGTCCACGAATGGCTACTTCTGTGTAGGTGAAGAACTGGACCTGGTGACCTACCAAGGTCTCCTCCAGCACCACTTGCCATGAATTCTGCAACACTGCTTCTGCAGTAGCTCCTAGCATTTGAGAAATATCCACCTTGTAAATGTGATTAAAGTCACAAAACATGGCTGTACATAGGACAGGACGATCCTTCTTTTTGCCTTTCTTTTTTTCCTTTCCTCCATAGGTTCAAAAAATGACATTTTGGCAGGCACATTAATGTCTTTTGGGCTCAGCCCATATTTCCCAGGAGACCGGGTTCAGTTGCAGGGTAAAAGAAAAAAAAGTACTAATAAAACATCTGACACAGTTGCCATGACACACCAAAGGCAGGATGAATACGCTGAAGAGGACACACCACATGAGGCGAAAGGAGAGCAGGAGGCCACAAGAGCGGCAAAGAGAGACAGGTGACACGTCCTTGGGTCAGACGGTCGCCACAACAGCTCCAGCACCTTTGAGCTGTGCCAGCTGTCCCACCGCCAGACCCTCCGTCATGTCACTGATTCCTGGGGAATAGGAGCAAGGTTTGGGAAATTTGAGGTGAGGGCTGGCTGCAGGAGCTAGGCTGCAGAGGGACAAAGCACTCCCAGCATCTTTGCAGCTCCCACCTAGCAATGAGCAGCATGCCCAGAAATGAGATCCTGGGTCAGGAAAGCAAAAATGTGATATCACTACTGACCAGTACTGATATCATCTGGTTTGCTTAAATATTTTTGCTTCCTGGTTTTGAGTGATTGGAATGTCAGCACTGTGCGCAGACAGAGCCATGCAAACTCCAACCCTGTGATCCATTTTAGGCACAAAGGTCTTCCTCCTTATAAATGACCGGTTGTTTTCTTTCTACCTTATTTGTCAGTTTTATAAGTCTGTGGCTCTTCTGGATACAAACTAAAGCTTTGTTCAAGTGGCACAATATTAAAGTCTCAATTAAAATAAGCCCTCTAATTCAAAGGAAAAAAAAAAAAACATTAACATTCTAAGTGAGTAAAAAATGAGTAAAGCAAATTCTTCCATCCCTGAGTTTGAAAAGTAAACTTGCATCTAGTCAAAACCACAGACTTCAAAGCAAAAGTGAACAAGCAACTACGAAAGGGCAAATTTATAAAATTAGGCAGAGGCAGCTTTGCTCAGTGACGGGGTGCCAAGGCACGGGGACACAGGTGGGGGTGTCTGTGTCCACTGTGTCCAAGGGTCAGCTCTGCATGGATGTAAGGGCTACGAGTGTGGAGACAGCAGTGCTGGTCCCTGGGATGCACTTCAGCGATGCCACCTTATTCCCAGTTGCCAATACCCCTCCAACTTACCAAGCCATTTGGGACCAGAAGTGCTTAATTTGCTCATTCCTTCAGGTGGACAACTTATAGGATGCATGTCTGTCCCAGAGCAAAGACCCAAATTTTGCGAAGGGCAAACTCCCCTGAATTCAGGCACAGGATTTTTTGCAGCTGATAGTACATCAAGAAGCAACAGAGCTAAAACCCTAGTTCCCCACTGGAAGGACCAGGTTGCCCATAGGGTTAAGCATGGCATGGACATCCCTTTCTAGCACAAGCGCAGAAGCAGGCTTCAACAGACATTTCAGGAGCTACACCAGTGTGTCCGTGGGAGTCAGGAATGAACACAAAGCAAGAGGACAACTATCAAGTCCCCCAGTTTCACTCCAGAAATGACAAAGTTTGTCTGATGTCCACAGAGAAGTTCAGATTTCGAGCAAACATGAAGCTCAAAAGCAACCTTTGTGGGACGGGAAATGAACCTGCCAGTTTCGCTTTGGCAAAACCACATTTTAAAATGCTACAAACTGATTTCATGCAGCTCTCTTCAACACCTTTGAGCTGCCCAAACCACGACATTAAGATCCACCCCCACACACACCCCCTTTGTAGGCAAGTACCACCAAACAAAATAAACAACCTAACACTGAAAGGCTTCCCCCGCTTCACACAAGGAAGGAAGAGCAGCAAATCACCCCAGCGTCTGGCTCCTAGTCGGTAAGCTCTGGGGCATTTTTACCAACAGCATCTTTCCCAAGGAAGGTGTGAACAGCGATAGAAGAGCTCTTTATAAATCTGGAGAGCTGCTCCCCCTGAGTCTACCCCCTCAGCAAGCCAAGCTCCCCAAAATACCTGTTTCTATTTCCAGCCGTGTGGCTCGGCAGCTAGGGATAAACTCAGCTGTGCCTCGAGAAAGGAGGACAGTTCTGAAGAGAGCAAATGTTCTCCAAGATGTTTTCAGCTGGCAAAACAAAGCTACAGGAAAAGCCAGAGAGTGGCACAGCACTTTTTGGCTATCATTTCAGATATTTATCCTGGAATACGATCATTATCATTTCCATCCTAGCTTCTCCTTCTGCTCACTCCTACGGGGAATAGCATTAGGATGGCACTGCACTCTACTGCCATAATAATGAAGATGTCACTAATTTACCATTTAGACTTCACTGCCTATAAAACAGGAGGAGGAAATGGGCTGCAAGCATGATAAGGAGCAAACCCTAGTTTCAACACAAATATACTTGAGAGCTGGGGAGGAGGGAAGGGGAAATTAAAGACGATCAGCAGAGAGCATCTTTCCAGCCATTAAGCATTGCAGTGAATGTGTGGGATGGTCCCAGGAGCAGGAGCAGGACCTGATGCCCCAGAAGTTGGCCAGGTTGGACATGTCTGTGATATTTCAGTGCTTAGCAAGCAGTTCTTAGCAGTATTCAGCCATTGTGTTTCTTCACATATCTGTCCTTTTTGCTACTAAGGCCCTCTAATGCTTCCAAGGTCCCAATTAAGAAAACTATTGTAGTCAGTATTTAAATCTTAGCCTGTGCTCAAAGCCTTGGTTGACCAGAGATATATTCCTAAAATTAGACTTCATCAGAGGATGTGGGTACCCTAAAGCCAGCTCAGCCCTACCTCCTGATGAGAGAGAGGGAGGGAGGGAGAGAAAACTCAACCCTCAAGTCTCTCTCAGGTCAAGCCTCAAGCTCAAATCTAGAAGAGGTCAAAGAATTGGTTTCGAATCCCTGTTGCAACTGATATTAAACTGCCTGTGCAGGGAAAAAAAAAATCACCTGGAAAGAAGGAGGCGTGGATTAAAACTGCTGCTCTCAATCAGACAGAGGTCTGAGACGAGTCCTGATCATGGGGCTGTTGAAGCTGAGCCCAAGACCCCAATGTCCACCTGCCTCAGGCTTCACAAGTAAAGCCAGATGTGGCTTTTGAGAGCTGGCCGGCATTCCCGGGTGCTCAGAGTGGGGGGCTCTACCCTCCACCTCACCTTGGGGGTGTGCACCAAGAATAAAATACCCTTGAAAAAACCTCCAGAGTATTTCCTGACACTCCCCAGAACTTGCCAAATTTCCTCAAGATTTTCCAGGGATCCCAAATTCACCCAGGCTGTTCAAGCCTAAGAGTGTGAAATCTTATTTTCCAGTTCTTTGCTCAAATTTAATGAACCATCCCCTGTGTAACCTCCCTTGGAGAACATTTTGAAGCCCCATGTACTTCCCTCCCCCTCCACAGCCAACACAGCTAGCATCTGGCAAGAAACCCATCATTTATCTTTCCGAACTGGGTTGCAAGTACTTGGTGACACTACTCAGACACAAGTTATGCTGGACTCTTCTTCTAGAGGAAAAGCCACCAAGAGAGGTCAGAAGTATGGCAGGGGCATCTATCCTGCTTCTTCCTGGGGAGGCAATCAGTAGAGAGCAATTTAAGCTCAATCTGAGCTGCTATGTGGGCTTGAAGATCCTCCAGGAACCTCAACGAATCTGCCCCTAAAATAATGCTCCATTTTCCCCCTAACAACTACTGACTTATTAAATGAACCTCAGAATACAGCAGGTCTTTGCTGCTGTTGTTATTTTCTGTGTTACTGTTTTTTTGGATAAGATAGACTTAGAGAAAACACTAGAGATCTCAATTAAGCAGCTGGGTGACTTATAAATATATATTTATGTTTGAAGCCTAAGTGGCCATTGGCTTCCCTACTGTTTTACTTAGCTAACAAAACAACTCTATCAAAGTAAGTATTATTCCAAAACCCAACTTCCTGAGCAGAATGCTCCCATGTGCTCCATCAGTCTGCTTCTCTGATGAACTACATCGTTTCTTATAAACTGTCCATGGCCCATAAATTTCCAAGCATAAAGGCTATTACTGTGCTGTGCAAATCTGCTGAGAATTTTATCCTTATAACTTCATTTCATTCGGGCGCAAATGAGTTTGGTAAGAAAGTTAATCTGCAAACTTTTTTTTTTTTTCCCTCCCCTGTCTTCTGCTTTTAGGCTTATTTTGATAAGTAACACTTACTTGATTTACTTTTGAGGTGGACTTTGTTTTGACCGATCTCAGTTGGACCGCCTCTACTTCAAATTGGCTTGCTTTAACTCAGGAAAAAACGTCTCAAGTGTTCCTTTCCCGAGAAGCTTAAAAATAAAACTCACAATAAATGGTGGTCAAAAATAGAGCCGGTTGGGTTTTGGGCCACCTAGTGTATAAATATCACTAATCTACTCTGTTTTGTGATCTGAATAGAAAACCCCTGCATATATTCAGGTATTGGAAGCAATAACTACTTTATAAAAAACCTTTTTTTCCCATTCTGGCCCAAGCCAGGTGGGAAACTGAGGATCTTATGTGTGTGTGTGTGCATGCAGATGAAAACCTCTTATGAATGTTTTGCTCATTTTTAGCTCTCACAATTGCCTGTTTACGTTAGGACTCCTGTTGTCACATGGAGCAGACAGCTCTTCAAACAAATTTTAGTCTCCCTGTCCACCGAGTGGAAAAATGACTGGATATTGCCATTGGGTGCAGCACGAGGCTTGTGCTTCCCCTGGCTTAATTCCAGTTTCTATAACAATACAAATTAGACTTGCTCAAGGCCATCAGAGAGGTAGGGGGAAAAAAGATGAAATAAGCCGTAACTCTCGTGGCTTTCTTCCTCCAAGCCCCAAAAGCAGTCAATCACAAGCAATATGGAAAAAAATAATGGGAATAGGGACATTTTGATATCTTGATTCTGGAGACTTCTTGACTACCTTATACTAATTTCATTATGCTCAATTTAAGGGGCTTTTTATTGATAGATACCCCAGGAAATATGACTTGGAAACAGTGTGTTACCTTGGGATATCACCAACCATTTGACATTGGGGAGCTAAAATAAAAACAGATGTTTTAGGAAATAAGCAGCTTGAATATATCACTCATAAACCAATTAAAACTTTCTGTAGCAAGTTGACATTTCCCATGAAGCAAGCAATGGGAGTAAACGCAAATCAGTTGGCTGCAAGCTACGGAGCAATTCCCAGCCACAGATTTTATTTTATTCTTTTTTTTTTTTTTTTTACTGCTTTGAAAATGATGCTTGAGTTTAAAAAAAGAAAGGTGTGATAAAGAAGCAGTCTCACCTTGTCAGTCTCGAACCCAGAATCTGTCTTTTCACTTTCACACTTCCATTCATTGCTCATTAAGCAAACAGCAAGATATTCCCACTATTGTTCATCTCTTTAGCAGAGAGCCTCAGCAATTTGAGGTCCAAGTACGCTCCAAAATAAGGCATGAAAATAATTTCTGTTTGTTTCAGGTATTTAGTTAAAAATAGTTTGCAGGTTCTTGAGAGTGAGGGGGGAAGTGAACAGTTTGGGGGTTTGGTTTCTTATTTTACGGTTTTTAAAATTTCATCCTTTTTTTTTTTCCTCAGGATACTATTTATTTTATTTTATTTTGCAGAGCCAAGGAAAAACATCTAAGCACATGCTTAACTTTAAGCATTAAAAAGTCAATGGGATTTAAGCATGTGTTTAAAGGCAAACATATGCTTTAGAGCTCTGCTGAATAGGAATGGTTTATTGAATCAAGGTTATAGACAGGTTAATAAAATGGGTTAATATATGCAATCTGGAAACAAAAATTAAACAACATGTTTCTGGAATATTAGCATTATAAGCATTGCCTCGTTCTAGCTCAATTCCCTAAATTACTATTGGATTTGTAATGTCCTTGACACTGTCTCTTTCTCATTTCTTGAAGAAATGCAGATTATTGTACCAGATTATAATCAGCTGGCTAACATACAGCTCGAAGCTTATGATTTTGTCCAGAGCAATTCAGAACAACACAATCTTACTTCAAAAGGAGTTTATTCCCCAAAATTCATTTTCAAAGAAAATCTGCCGAATCTTTTCCACCGTCACATATCCATAATTCACTCTGTATAAATATTCATGCATTGTCAATAAGATGTAGAAAACATTGTGTTATTTTCCAATATTTACTCTAGAATTAGTTCCACAAAGGTGCTTATTGTATGACAAAAGATAAGAGTTCATGCGCTCATCAAAGGTTTCTCTTAAATAGATCATAAAATCCATTGTGAATATTTAAGCCAAGAGTAATAACATGGTGTCATAGACTCACACAGTATAATGCAGTAACACGCTGCATTTTGACATCTGCCCAGACAGATGTTTAGAACCAAGTTCCTCAGATTCTTTCTTCTTTTTTCTTTTTTTTTTTTTTTTTTTTTTTTTTTTTTAAGTTGCATGGAAAAAAATCTGGGAATCATCTTTTATATCGAAGCTACTTAGTACAATTTAACTGTCAACAGTTTAATTAATTTAAATGTAGACTTACTGTGGAAGCCAACAACTCACATAAGCCTTCCACAAAAAAACAGAAAAAAAAAAGAAAAGCCTCCCAAAACATAGCCAGCAACATCCTGACCTCAGGAAGACTGTACGTTGGTGGGATCCATGGAGAGCAAATGTTTAGAATCCCACGATTTACCTATATAATTTCCTGCTGTTCTCCCATCACCATTAGCACACACACCCCCAGCGCCGACAGTCAATAGCCATTTTCCCACAATATTCCTTCAGAAGGACTACGCTAATTAGTAATTGCTAATTATTTTGCCCATAGCAATACCGCCGATAAATATCAACACATATATTTACTTAAAGTAGTTGCAGAGGGATCTTTTTTTTTATAGCTCCATGTCTCGTGATTTCTGGGGTTTAGATCCATGTTGAAATGTGCACATGACCACATGCTGACTGCCAAATTCATTGTAATGTGGAGCATTACAGTCATAGTCCTTTAAACAAAGTTAGCTGGATGTTTTTAAGGGCTTGCTGGTTAGCTTATTTATTATGAAGACTTGTCAGGCAGCACAGTTAAGTTAATCAGTAACCAATAAAAGATTTAAGTTCAGAGATATAAACTGCTTGATTTATTGCTCACAGAGGTTTTTGGCTTCTCAACGGGAACTCACGAAAACATGTTGTTATGGTTACTTCAGAAACCAATACCTTTTTATACCCTACTAATATACAGGAACCTATGGTTCCTAAATACCTTATACAGTATTTTATTTTTTATTCTTATTTTTTTATTTTTAATTTTTTTTTTTTAATTTCTGTTGCTATGCAAATATGTAGATGACCCAAAACTTGCTTTGTTTTGAAATCCCTGCACTGACTCCAAGTTTTGGTTTACTGCTGCCGTCAGGAGAGTCAGATCACTCTGCACGTGTCCCCGCCTTGTTTATAATTTTTGCAGCCTTCAACGAAAATCACTCTGACCGCATTGTTTTAAAAGCAAAGGTGCCAGCCAAAGGGTACTCACAGCAGCTATGTTGTTGCATTACAATCTTCTCCAGCATGTAAATCTGAAAGAAGAAAATCACAATGTCAAATACAGTTAAAATCTAATATAAACTGTCCTGCTGTCTTTTTTTTTCTTATTTTTATCCTACTGAACATGTTACCCAACCTCACTTCATGGCCATTCTGGTAAATGTTATGCAAGTATTTTTTCCTCTAACTGGATTGTGATCATCTATACACTGACCATGCAGTTTAACGTCAGCGCAGGCTGGCTAGAATACGCACTGCATATGATTTTCCAAAAGGCCAAAGTGATTGGGGTCCCAGTGTCCAACGGAGCCACAGCAAAGTTTTCAAAAGCCATTATGGGCTGCATAGCCTTATTGCTTTATTTTGGAGGGTATTTTTTGAGCACCTGAAATTGCTCTTGGGTTTTAAGACCTCTCTGGGTTTCAGGGCCAGGACTGAAACTGGACCGCAAGCACCTCTGTCCATCCTGCATGCACTCACATCAATATCTCAGTATCGTCAAAAAATCACTCTACTTGCTCTCCAAAAACATCTCCTGAGCCATTTAGACACATGTCAAGTTACATGTTGGCCCAAACCATTAATCAAACTCATGCTCAGGTTTGTACCGAAAGGGGCTCTGCTCCCCAGCCCCTGCTGAGGCTTCATGGAGGGGAAGACGGCACTGGACCACATGCACCGCTCTGGATTCAGCCTACAAACCGGTTAGCCATGTCACCCGGCACACAGATTATCACATGAATGATGGTCAAGCATGAATTGCAAGGTTAAAGATACTTTCTATCAAGGCATTCTGATGACATCATCATAAACCCAGAGGGCAAAGCTCAGCTAGTTTATGATGTCACCAGAAGGCTTCTCCAGGATGCTGCCATAGTTCACGGTCATTATTTTCTGTAACAGAAGGTGCACATGCACCTACATCCCGGCAGGGGTTCAATCCACATTAGCCTTCTTTTCATGTGTATATAGATTTTTTTGTTGCATATATATATATATTGCATGTATGTAGTGTATGTATTTTGCATATATATATAAATAAAATTCACATCTATATTCCATATATATATAATTGGAGTGTATGTGTATGTATAGTATATATATATAACCTATTCGCAGCCAGTGTTCACTGCCAAGGCACAAGCCAAGGAAGCAGGGCAGGCACCCCAGGCTGGAAGAAGCACAGGGCGGGGGGGCGGGCAGAGGATCTGGCTGCCTCCCCAGGGGAGCTAGAGCCCATACAGGACCGATGCTTCCTCTTATGTATTTATTTTTTTATTATTATTATTATTATTATTATTATCATCATCATTATTATTTTGCAGAGGAGGCACAGCTACAAAAGTCTTCCTAACCACTACAATCACTGGAGCTGGCAGTGGCCGCAAGTCATTGATCTCCAGGGGATGCTGGGTTTCCTGTACAAAGTGGTCGCGCAACGGCTGGTGGCTACCTGACACGGGGCAAACCCTGAGATAGAAAATACAGCCAGCATACAAAACAGGCAGTAAGAAAAAGCTGCAAAATGAAACCTCTGCCCTTGTCCCCTCGATGGATTTAGAGATGGGGATCCCCCACCCAGGACTATGTAACCAGCCCCTTCGTGGGGAATGCAGCTCACATTTATTTTAGAGGCAGGCAGGCAGGCAAGCTACATCATCTGGTGGCTTTGGCACAGCCAAGGCAGCATACCACAGCTGGATAGCTGATCTGTGTCTTTCGCCTCGCTGAGAGGCCTACCACATGCTATGAAATGCTTTAATGTCCGCTTAACATGCTGTATAAATAATTTCCGTATCCATTCAGTGGTGCTCACATGTGGTCCTTTGAAAGAGTTAAGTAAAAATTACAGTACCAATATATCTTTGAGATGAAACAATGACATTTATAGGTCATTGTAATCCATGCGTTAATTAATTTTATTCCCAGCCTTCCATATGATCCATATGATGCCTCTTCAGGGCTAAATTTGGCCTACGGAGCTGTGTTTTAACAAAAATAAAAGTTTCAATACTGGACTTAGAGGAAGTTTGTTAGTTGCTAAGCTAAGCTCAGGAAAGGCAGGTAAATAAACTTGCATTCCCGTAGCAGCCTACAAAGTCCCTGTTTGGGGTAAATGAAGAGAGAAAGAGCACAGCCCCTCAATGTCCAGCCACCACCGCAAAACCCAGTACATGCTGCTGGGGGCAAGAGATGCTCCCCCATTTCTGCAGCCGGGGCTGGGATGCACCTGTACCTCCTCACCTTTGGGGAGGCTGCAAACGGGGCTGCAACATGCTGTGCAGGAAGGCATGGGGCGAGGAGGGGGAGAGCTGAGCCATGTGTGAGACTTCCCTCCGCTCCCCAGGAGGCGGAAAGCACCGAGCTGCTGCTCCGGAGGAAAGGCAGCCGCTGCCCCAGCGCTGGTGGGAGGCAGAGCCCACGTACGCTTTTTCACGGGGGACATGAAGTAAAAAAGATAAAGGATGGATCCCACCAGGACCTACTTTTTTCCACCTCCCCCCTCCAACGTGTTGACAGCGTTCATCTCCAGCCACATCCCCCATCCCACCTCAGCACCTGAGCCTGTTCCCAGGGACAGCCCTGAGTTTTTATATTTTACAGAGCTCCACCATGCAAGCATGAAGAGGAGGAGGCCTTTCAATTGGCAACGGTTAAATGCTTCATGATTTAGGGGTTTGTTCTATTAGTGATATGAGAGCCCTGATGTGATAATCTCCAATTAACAGTAAGGCACGCATAAATGCCACTATGCAGCAATGGCGGTAAATTAGTATGTTGGTTTTTCCCTTCTGAAAAGTAGGTTACAAGTCCTACTGCAGAGGGTGTAGGTATTAAAGAGACATCTGATCGGCTCAGCCCTATCACTTCAAAAAAATAATTTACCACTTCTTTACATGCCTAAAGCACAGTCTCATATGCCAAAGGCCATTACTTTTATAAAACTGACAGGAAAGCTGCAACCCCATCACATGCCAAGACACCAGCAGGCCAAACAACACCTTGAAGAAGAGGTTTCAAGGCAGCATTTCCCTTTCAAACTGTGCAGTTCCTTGTTTCTGCATCCTGTAGCAAACCCATTTGTTTAACAGCGTGAAGTGCATAGCCCAGATTACAGGCTGGAGCGTAGCCTGCGTGTAAACCAACGTAAGGCTATTTCTTTGCCCTCATGTGAAAGTCATTCTCAGGTAATCTGTTAATAATAATCCTCATGAAATTCCTTAAATGCCTGTGTAGAGACACAGAGAGAAATGCAGGTAGGGCTTCCTGAAGCAGCACATCAGGAAATGTGATAAACAGGGCTGGATCGCTCAAGTGTAGGATGACAGAGAATTGCTGTTAAGTAGTCTAAATCCATCAAAACCCAATCACGGTATAAATTTCTGGGGTTTCTGTTGAACCATGGGAACAGCATGGGTGGTTTTACGGAGCATCTTAGTGGGACTTTCTACTTTCCATTGATGGGGAACAGGTGCAGGGTGTATCCTGCCACCCAGGTAAATGCTCCATTCATAGTAGGAGAACAGTGCAGTTGGAACGCCAGTCCCAATCTTTTCTGGCTGTTTAGGATTTTTCCTTGCCATTTTTACAGCATCCAACCTGAATGCCCATCCATGCCATGGATGTCTTGCCTCACTGGGAGAAAAGGGAAGTGATGGTGTCACTTAAATGCTTCAAAGAACAAAATGATATTTGAATCATAATTTCAAAAGCAGAAATTTGACAAAACCACGCTCTGAAGTGGCTGCCTCTGGGAGGAGCACTGTCATATTAGGTAAGAAGATAACAAGTATTGGCAAAATACAGGGTTAGTCCATGCTCCTTCTTGGTTTCAGAATTATTGCTTTATATTTTTACTTTCTTAACAAATTATTCCATTGATACTACAAAGCAAAGGACTGAGAGTGAAGGATAATACACAAGAGAGCCCCTAGGCTGTTACTTTGGATTATAAGTATCTAATTTCAGTCATTTAAAGCAAATTCAGTTTTGTCAAAGGCTCCAGTCCAACCTATAAAACTCAGGTCCGGTGAGCATGACAGTATGCCTTGAAGGAACAGGGCTCCAACAGGGAAAACAAACAGCCCCATTCAACTCCTTCAAAGGCCTTTTTTCATCTAGCCATAAAGTTAATACCAACCTTCTTTGATTATGTGTACTGTAAGAGAGTGAGCAGTTTCAGTTACAAGTTTTTTTCTTACACATCTCCTGGTTTTGCGTTACACCCTGAGTAGAGAGACTTCCATACCTGACCCCCAGAGAGCAGGCAAGGATGAGGAAGAGAAGGAAGATAAGTAGTAAGAAATCAATTTTTGTAAAGGATGCTTAACATCTTATTGCAACTCTGTGGCATTCCTAGTTGCACATATCTATCACCAAGTTCAGCTCTCTGCATTGGGGGTAGTTTGGGGTTATGCCTTTATTTCAGGGG
>NW_009260187.1:864534-869262 GCF_000687185.1 Egretta garzetta
GCCATCCACAGGCCCTGGATAGCAATCAACATACAAATTCCCTGATTTTTAGCTGCAGAAAGTACAGCCTTGATTGAGTCCCCTTTTGTTAAGGATCGTAGGCCTTGGAGAGTTCTAATAAATCAGGGATTTCTGTACTCCGAATTGCATAGTTCACTCTCCCATACACTTGGAGGGTCAACCTGTTTCAGAAAGCAAATCTTTCACCAAGTTCCTCTATAGCAATCAACATACAAATTCCCTGATTTTTAGCTGCAGAAAGTACAGCCTTGATTGAGTCCCCTTTTGTTAAGGATCGTAGGCCTTGGAGAGTTCTAATAAATCAGGGATTTCTGTACTCCGAATTGCATAGTTCACTCTCCCATACACTTGGAGGGTCAACCTGTTTCAGAAAGCAAATCTTTCACCAAGTTCCTCTATGCTGTGGTCTAAGAGGAATTCCCTGAGCCAAAATTTGAAGAGTGGTATTTCAACCTGGATATGCACAGTCAAAAAACTTAGGCTACACTTTCATTGCTTCTGAAACTGGGACTTGAACTGATTCAAGGGCTTCTCCACCTCCAGGTGGAGAGGGAGAGTATGAGGAACAAGGTCAGAGCCCTTCCCTGGAAAGCTCTGCTCAGCTGCTCTGTATTTCAGTATTCCCAGTTCTGCAGGGAAGAAAATATTGCTTGTTGACACAGAATAACATTTTCTTACTGCCTGCATAAAACTTAGTCCATAAAGATAGTTTCAAGAAGTAAAAAGCAAGGAATTGTATTACTATTAGTAATAATAATTTAATTTTGTTAGTATTTTTATTGTTGTTGTTGAAGGGCTTTTCTAATTATAACAACTAAACGGTATTTAATCATAAAGGCTAGCAGAGAATGACAAACTGCTCAAGTAATAACTCCTAAGTGTTAGTGTGCTGAAAGCTCTCATTTCCCTTGCTCAGATGATAACACTTGAGGAGCTTTGGAGGCCTCCAAAATGGAGCAGACATTTAGACAGATAATAAGAATTCCCATGGTTAGATGGGCTAAAATATCTATCTGTTTTTATATTTACACGGTGCATCAGTCAAGCAGTTGGGACTTTATAAAGCAGAAGCTAGGGTGTTTTTAATCAAGAAATGCACTAAAAATCATCGATTATCAGCCTCACAATTTGCCTACCTAGGGGCTAGTGTGGCTGAGAGAAGGGAGGCAGGTGGGGCGGGCTGCAGTGATGTAAGGCCATAAAAAGTCCATTTGAAGCAGATGGGGTCACGTCCGTCTGCGCGGCTGCAGCCTGCACTGCCAAGGAGGTGGTTTTACGGCACGTTCCTCCGTCTCGCCTGCCTGGCCAGGGCTTTTCCGAGGGAGACATTCGTTAGCACTGATGGGGTTGTGTCTAGTCCTCTTTGGTCAGAGGTGAATGGATGCATCGCTTGGCCGGTGACGAGGGCCAAGGACCTTGCTCTGCTCTAACACAGAAGGTCCACTGGCTGACTACATGTCTCCTCGCTTGGATGCCAAGAAAGGCCTGCTAAAAATAAAAAACCACCACCAAAACCAGGCCAGCCTCTCTCTCTCTCTTTCTTTGTCCTCAGCTTCTTCGTTGCAAGGGTTTCCCAGCCCTCACACTGGGAAAAACCTGGGGTACCTCTCCCAAGGGAAGGCAAGAACCCCCAGCGGCAGTGTGCTGCCGAGCTGTCCGGGCGCAAACAGCCATGCTTCCCGGTTAGAGCCAAGTGTCCAACAGTTGTAACTCCCTGTTTTATCCTGTGCCAATTTCCCCTTCCCCTCCCACCTCAAAAAAGAGACCAGCCTGAGCTGTAACCACTCTGCCTCTTGCAGCAGAGGTGTGCCCAGGGCATGAGAACATTTTTGCCAAGGAAAAGAGCTGACCCTCCAGCACTCACATTATATAAACAAGATAAGGTGTCCACAGCCCAGCCCCCAGGGCTGGTGGCCGGGGCAGGGGGAAGGAAGCTGGGAGGGGAGCCACAGCACAGCCGTCCCTGCCAGGCTTGGGAACAGGGAGGTTAAAAGGACTCCTTCTTCCTCCCCGGGACAAAGATCTCTACCTCGGCTGTTCCCCCCACCTCCAGCAACTCGTTCAGACAATGGCTCTCTGCAAAGAGTGCATTGCAGGGCCTCAGGCTGCCACCTCCATGGTGGTTCCTCTGCTCCAAAATGAGCCATTGCTATCTGCTGTTTCCTGGTGTAAATAACATGCTTCTTGCTGAACGTCTTCCACCTCAGCAGGCTCAGCGCCTGGTGGCTCTGGTACCAATGAATGCCTACACCAGCTGCGTGGCTCTGCTTGGCAGAGAGATTAGGTGGAGCACCATAGCTCTGTCCCTTGGCAGGCATTAAGCAGGAGATATAAGGCAAAGATAGAAATAGGGGGTTCTCCTATCATAAGCCTGAACTGCACATTTTAGTCACTCCCTGCCCACGATCCCAAAGCTGAGCTAAGGGCCACCACCAGCAGCTGCCTAAACTGGTGGCTTGGTACTGGCCAGCTGAGGAGAGGAGATCCTTTACGTCCTCCTGCTGCTGTGGGATGGTGCTCTCCACTAGATGAGCGTGGTGGCACCAAAGGAGAGGTCAATCACTTCTCAAGCCATGGCTGCCAGGTTCAACAGAGATGCAAGGACAGATGCTAAATGGAGCAGACCCCTTACCTTTCAATTTTGGCTCATACCCCGTTCTGGTATGGGTGGTGTCAGTGATTCAGAAGAGCTGGTCACATTTTGGCAAAAATCCCACAACAAGCACTCACTGCCTTTCAGCATCATCGTACTGAAATGCAAGTTCTGGCTCTGATTCAGTGGCCAGGCAAGTCCTCAAGCTCAGCAGAAAGCTAAACCTGAGTCCAAACCTGGGCTCTGCCTCCTCAGCACCTCTCTAATTACTGCCAAAGAGCATCAGTGTAAGTAACAAACCGCTAACAAGTTCCAATAAAGAAAACATTTTGTAAGAGGAGAAGGAGGTTAGCGGGAGGACTAATTTGCCAGGTAGGAGGTTTTAATGCCATCAAGGAAGATGTTGCTGATCCCTTCATTTAAAAGACCTGCTGTTAATCCTGCTCTGGGCAAAGGGATTTTAAGATAAGGCAAAAAAAGAGCAATCCAGACAGAAAAGAGAATTTAGGTGGTGTTTTCCATTTCTGCTGTAGTCTGGGTAGGGCTCACAGCTGAGTTTCACTCCCATGCTGGGACCCAAGGGTGCGTGGGAACTCCACCAGATCAGCTTCACCAAAAAAAACCCGTGGGAAGTGGCTGTGGGTGAGCATGTGTGTAAAATCTACTCACAGGGACTGTGAGAACAGCATTTTAGGAGAAAGTGGGCCTGCTTTTTCATGACCAGCTTGAGGCTCCCAGCAGCTGGTCGTGGCAACTCAAACCCTGGGCAGCAACCCACCTCAACAGGTCAGAGGAAGAGAGAGAAAGCCACCAAGCACCCTCCATCAAAGGGAAAACTGAGGCACCCCAAGGCTGTTTGCCCTCCCATCAGGCAGCATTGCCCACCCCTGGCTCTGCATCGCCCAAAAGTACCCTTGGAATCTGAAATCCCATTGATTTTCTGTTCCACTTGTGCTTGGACACGTTAGGTACCCTACAAGAATAAGGTGGCTGCATCAAGCCGAGTGACGATTAGCACATCAAAAGGCATTGAAAAGGGAAGTATGCTGTTAATTTACTCTGGTAAAAGACAGTGACAAACTGTGGGTTTTTTTGTCCTTTATCTCCATCCAGGACACCAGGGGGGGAAAGGAGGTTTTTTTGAACACAGGAGGCTTTGCAGGGGATTTCCCAGGCTTGGGAAAAAGCCTCTGGCTGAAGTTTGCATTTCTAGTGTTGTGTGAGTTATCAGGAGCCGAGTAAGAACAGGCTAAATCCACAGTGGCTAGATGCTGGCCAACACCAGGGATCACCGCACCTGCCTGCACAGGCTGCCCTGGTTTGATATCAGCAAATAGCTGAGCATTTTGCTAGCAAACTAATTTTTATAGCTCTAAAAGACACTAGAGCTTTGAGTAGCTGACTCGCATTGGGCCTTACAACCACTTTCATCCCCCAGAAGTAAGCTTCTGAGATTGCTATCCCCATCTGAGCCTTGTTCTCCTCCACCCCCTTCCCATATGTATGTTTGCCCAGGCACTCACTTTGATCTCTGTGCAACATGGATGTCGTTCAGGAAAAGTTATTAGGTGAGTCATTGGGCTGGGAACCGCTGTCAGCTCGTCCTCCTCCAGGTAGGCTGAGGAGCAAGCGGCACAAAAGCTGCTCCAGGGGTTAAACTAGATTAGTCCCTAGAGAGCAAACCCCTTTATTGCTCCAGAGTTCTCAGCACCTTCACCTGGGTTTGCCAGAAATGCCAAGCTGAAACTCATCTGCTTGGCCTCTGCATTAAAGAAACAGTCTGGGAACTAAGTTGAAGGGGTTAAGCTGTATATAAACCTCTGCAGTGTGGTGGATTTCAAAAAGCAGTCCTGTTGCTTAAAAATTTGCTTCTCAAGCTAGACACAATACTTGGGGAGTGGGAGTGACAAACTTAAACCTCCTCTTGAACTGCCAGCTGGTGAATTCCCCATAGGCGGTATCTGTCCTTCCGTCCTGGAGAAGACAACATCCCCCACAAACCCAAACAGCCAGAACCACAGCAGAACTAGACCTGAAGTTAGGACTGAGAGGAGCAGATTCACTTCTACCTCTCAAGTGGATGCAAGAGAAAACAGAACAGTTTAAGCCTCCAT
>NW_009260187.1:869289-870638 GCF_000687185.1 Egretta garzetta
GCCACCGTTCCTGCTAACTGTAATTGCTCTTTCTACACAAATGCATTTATTTTCTCTAGGCATCAGTCCCGCAAAACACCATTCAGGCGGCTGGTCCGTTGACACATGAGGTTTAACAACCCTACCTTCACACCCTAAGAATTACCGTTATCAAAAAGGCACAGTCTCTGACAGAAGTCACAGTTCGCACAACATCTCAACATCTATTAGCATCACTAAATCTAGATCCACTCCTAACTTTGCAAATGTTAAATGTGCTGGGTTTACTTCTGTGAACTCGAGCCGAGATAGTAGGAAAAATATATTTAAATGTATAGTCATTTAAATGTATAGTCACTTGCACTGAATGTCACGTACAGGTAAGTAGGACTTACATCTTCACAGTCTGGTTCTACCCTTGCGAACATTGTTGCTGGAAAAAAAATTGGCTCCAGTGATTATGCATTACCTAGAAATTGAAATAGATCGAGTTGACTATAATAAATACGTGCCAGAAAAAATATAAAGAATGTGTGGGAATGCCTATACTTTATCTCAACATTTCTTAGTAAAATAACTTCCTTATGGTGTAATCAAAAATGGAAAGCCAGCACCTAACTAAATTAAGTGCCACAAACGTTAATAATGGTTAAAATTACTGTTCGATTTATTTTTATATTGGATGATCTTCAAAGGTATAGACTGAGAATCGCTGAAACCTTTTAGAGATTTGTTTCTCAAATCAGAATACTTCAGAGAAGCAAACATTAGCTTGAATTTTTACATCTAAAAATCCTTAGCGAAAGGAAATAGATGTATTTTACAAGGGGAAAAAAAGAGAGAAAAAGAAAAAAGAAAACTTTAAAAGTTCCCCTGATAGTTACAGACGGTTTAATCTTTGGAACCTATTATGTGTTCATTTTCCCTTCAGCATTAATTATACATAATTACCACCACTTTACCCATACCCTTTCAAAAACGAAATCTGTTTACATTTTTCGCATACGCTACATAAATGCACGATTTTTAACGCCGTGCTTCGAGAACCGGGGCTCATATTTACCCTCTGAGGGAGACGGGGAGCCAGCGCGCGGCAAACCGGGTTTATTTCAGTTCCTTTAATATCGCTTAATTACTTTTAAACTCTGGAAGCAATTAGGTTATCACCCTTTGAAGTGCCAGCGCTGATGCTGTAAAAGATCGAGGAGGACCGTTCGCACTTTTCAACCTTATAATTCTACCCTGCGCGCAAAACCACGAAATTGTATGGCTCTGTTCTCCCTCTTTTTTTTATTTTTTTCCCCCTCCCCTCCTTTCTCGCTGCCTTTCCCCTCTCTCCCCCCTCCCAGCGCACTGTCAGGTGGTTTTTT
>NW_009260187.1:870880-871458 GCF_000687185.1 Egretta garzetta
CAAGGGGCATTTCCCCAAGGGGTTGGGGAACCCAAGGGGGGGGGGGGCGGGGGGTGAGTGCTCTGTTATTTATTTCTTCCCCCCAGCGTGGGGCGGCTCTTTCCCCCCCGTTGTTCCACCTCGGTGCTTTCCTCCGCGGGTGCTCCGGAGAAGGATAAAGCAAAGGGAGGGGGCACCCCCCACCCCCCGAGCCCGAACCCTCCGCGCCCGGCAGCGGCTCCTTTATTTGCATGTCATGTTTATAACCTGGTGGAAACCAAGACTGATATTTGTGGTCGGGAGAAGATGACTTTCACCTCTCCGGATCACTCTCTTAAATAAAAAAGAATTGACCAGCTATGGGCGTAAGCATTTATCTTGAGTTTGCGGTCATTATCTTTATTATATAGCCTCGGCAATAAATAAATCTAGTAGTTACTACCCCACAATAAAACTGTAGTATATGGGACACCTTACTATTACTTTCTTAACAATCTGCCATCTCTTCACCTCTAAATCTTCCCCGCCGGCCCGCACGGCCGCTCCCCCTTCGCAGGTGCGTAGCCTCCGCGCTTCTGCCTCCGCCCCTCCCGCTCCTT
>NW_009260187.1:871600-873480 GCF_000687185.1 Egretta garzetta
ACAGCGTGCGCCCCCCCCTTGGGCATCCCCCGGGTGGGTCTTCTCCCTGGGCAGCCCCCATGGGCATCCCCGCCTGAGCACCCACGGCCTCGTGGGGCGCATCCCCGGCAGGTGGGTCCCAGCCCCTCTTGGGGATCAACCCCACCACCATCCCGCTAATACACCGCCCTCCGGCTTTCTGCCCCCTCCGGCCCGTGGGCTACGGGGAGAAGGGGGAACCCACGGGGTGCTCCACTGCCCGGGGCCCGCTCCCTCACCACCCCTCATTTTTTTGGGGGGTGGGGGGAGAAACTGCCCCAAAGCTGAGGCTCCGCAGTGAAGGGAAGCGCCGCCGCTGCGCCAGGGAGCCCTCAGCTCCGCTCCCTGCCTCTCTCTGCCTGGCTGGGTTGGTTTTTTCCCCTGTTCCATAGGTAAATGTCCATGCAATAATATTTATTTACAGTCAGGATGCTGCGCGTATGTTTCTTTTAATTGTATTTTACCAGGGTGATTCCTTCTTGCTTTTAAAACAAGCGGCTTGGAAAAATATTCCCATTTGGGGCGAGGAGTAAAGGAGAGGAAAAGGGGAGGGGGGCATTTTTATTTATACCTTTGACATTTAAAAGAGCATAATTAATTTGTCCTGCTTGCATTAACATTGTTGAGGAAGGTTTCAGAAAGCTAACCGGCAAAGGGAAGGGGGAGGAAAAATAGGAGCTCGCCTAGAAAGCTTAGTATTTTTTTTTCTCTTTCAGATGTGTAATCAATCATTCGAGTAGGAGGCAGCAAAATTGTAAAGATTCGATAGATTAAAATGCAAATGAAAGGTAGAAAAAGAAACATTAACATGGCAATCAAAGATTTAATAATCGTAAATCACGGTGGGGTTTTTTTGTTGCAGCTGCAGTTTGTGTGTTTTTTATGTTTTAATCATGTTCGTTCTATAAATAAATAATTTCTGAAACGAGACTAATTTTTCACTATTTTAACCGTGGGCTATGGCACTAAATATTTTTTTTTTTAAAGTACGGAACTCCAGATTGCAAACTCTGAGACCAGAAAAGGGTAAGGAAAAAAAAATACCTAAGTTGGATTAGTTCACATTTGAAATTTCAAGTGCGATCTCTTCGCCCCACTGCTCCGCGGTGCCGACTGCTTTCCTTTCCAATTGAAATCCTTATGAAGTTTATTTGGAACCGTGAATGTTTACGCAGAAGCAGACACCCGGCGTTTCTTTACAAGGCTAACGGTAGCGCCAACCCTCACTCCTGCAGGAAATACAGAAAGGTTTTTAATATATATATATATATAGGTGAAAGAACAAGATCACTCAGGCTGTGAGTGTATTACTTCCAAAGTAAAGCGTTGCTAAATTTCCAAGGGGAAGGCTGACGAGGGGGAAACCCGGGGTGGGGGGTGGGGAGAGAGCTGGTCAGAGCGAGGAAGGAGCCGGAGAGGATTTGCTCTCTCCCCTCGTTTTAGCGCTGCGCGTTAAAGGGAGGCTCCGGGGCTGCGGCAAGCTCAGAATCTTTCTGCCCTGGCTCGCACAGGCTCGGCTTTAGGTCCCCCGAGTCCCGGGTTGGGGGCTGCACTAGCTCATCCTCTGGGAAAGCGGACGGGAAATAATTCCTTTAACTTTTGGGCGCTGCACATGGAGTTCATTTTGCGGGAGGAAGGAGTTAATCTTTACTTCGTTGCTAATCTTTATAGAGCAGGGGGGAGAGAGAAGGGAGAGGGGGGGAAAAAAAAGAAACGTTGGCCGCTCGGGTTTGGGGTTTTTTTAGCAGCGCTGCCCTCTCTATAGAGCGCTCGGCGCCGCTGCGCCGCGGGGAGAAGAAACCGGTGAAAAACAACTAAATGCGGGAAACCAGCCGCGTTTCGGCGCCCCCCTCCTCCCCGCC
>NW_009260187.1:873992-874418 GCF_000687185.1 Egretta garzetta
GCTCCATTGATCATCCCGGCCCGCCACCCCCTCCCTTTATGAGATAATGCAATTACAAACATCAATAAGGAGCTGCGAGGGGAATCATTATGCGGTGACAGTGATAAATGACGGTGCAGAAATAGCATGCTTTTTTTTTTTTTCCCTAACAATCATGGGGCTTTGGGGGCTGAGCACAGTCACCAAGGTAACAGATGACATCCAAAATGGCACCAAAGGAAAAAAAATGAACAGTCTTTCTTTTGCCTTTCACTCTTTTCCCCCTGCTCCTCCAAAAGAGTTAGTTGGGGCTTTAGAAGCAGCTGCCACACAGGCACGCAGTTATTTCCACAGGCATTGAAGGGACGGGGAAGGTTTTGCTGGCTGTCACACACAAAGCGGCGGCCCGGCCCGGAGCTGAGCAGCGGCACCTCGGCGGCAGGGGGA
>NW_009260187.1:875586-915986 GCF_000687185.1 Egretta garzetta
TCCAACGTGTAAAATGTTCTTAACGGAGCCATTGAGAGAGTGCAATAAGGCGTGAGGGGGAACTAATCTCCCCATTTAAATGTTTGTGGCAATTTTATCTAAATGAATTTTAATGCTAAACGAGGGATAATTCCCTATTTGTAACCCGTTTACTTCTCTTTCCTGTGCCTCTGAAGCTGTCTAACATCATGCGATGAACAATAACAATAAAAATACTGTCAAGGCATATTCTTCATTTTGAATGTGTTATAATTACAGCTGATTAAATGTCTTGGGATATAATAGTGGGTTTAATTTGAAACCTGCCCCCCCCCCAAAAAAAAGAAAGGTCCGAGGGAGGAAGGTTTGTACCCCACTTCTGCGGCTGCGAGGAGGAAGGGACGCGTGTGCCCTCGCATGCAAGAGGGCGGTTTGTTTTTGTCTTTCAAGAAACATAAAAAAAAAAAGCTACAACAAAACAAAACAAAACAAAAAACCTAAAAAAAGCAAAAAGCGAGCCCCGTTCATTCACGTTTTGGCAGAAAAGTGTCGTTGTTCCGGGCTCACAAAGCGGGAGAGGGATGTGCAGCCTCTTCGGCGGTGCAGCGGCCCTTTAAAAAAAAAGAAAAAAGGGAAAAAAAGAAAACTCGGAGTTACAAAAAAAAAAAAAAAAAGAGGGGGACCCCAGGGGGACCCCGGGGGGGACGCAGAGCCCGGGCCGGGGCCGCCCGCCGGGCAGCTGCCCCCGAAGCACCCCCGGGACACGGCCGGGGAGGGGGCTGTTGCATGATTTTGCCTGAATTAAAATATTTGTGTATTTTTCCTACCCCCGGGAAACTATTTTTTTTTTAAACAAAGCTGCGATTTTATTTAAAGAAAATGAGACGGTATCGCAGCCTACCCAGGCTATTTGGTGCTATTTAACTCACTGGCCGCGGTGCAGAAAGTACAGCTGTGTGAGGAAATTGGTTAATGAGGAGAGGACGGCCTGCACCAGCCTCCGCTCGCAGAGGTCCGGCAGCCCCTCACACCAGCTCGTCATTTACTTACAGATATCCATTGCCCAGGCAATGTTTTCCGCGTTTTATTTTCCTCCTTCCCTAATATGTTCAGTTCCAGAAAGAAACGTCGTATGTCAGTGGCTCAAATAATTTAAACTGTGTATTAGAACTGTAATTTGGTGTGTGTGGGGGTAATACTATTTACAAATTCCTGTCCGATAATGCCCTATGATATTACATTTAATAAAAGGCAACAGTTCCCATCCTGACAATTTATAGTGCAAGTTCTGAGAAAGTTTCTTTACGCAGCATAGCATTACTTCTACGTTCTTCACATACAAAGCTGATATTTAAATAGCGAACGATAGGTACATCCCTGGAGCTAGCTGAATTTTGTAGCTGCTCGGCTCCCAATTTGGGATAGGATGGCTACAAATCCTCAGGGGGGCAGGAAACAAATTTTGCAAGCAGTGGAGTCACCATGACAAAAAATAATTTGTTTTTATTTTAGATTCAGATTTCATTACTGCACTCAAACTACTACAACTGGGCTTTGAGTTATTATACAATCCAAACTGTTTCAATCAGAAACTCTAAGACTCAGTGTGCAATGATTATTATTAATAATAATTAGCTCCTTGGTTTCTTGATAGAAAAAGGCTATCAACAAGCATTTGTTTAACCACAACAAAAGTATAATTAGCTTATCCCACTTAGTAAATCTGTATGCATGCCAACTCATACCAAACTGCTACTTTTACAAAAAAATTGCAATAATACAGATCATTTTTCCAGTCCTTTTTGCACAAAATTTATTTACAATGTATACATAAATGCTCCATGATGGGACTATGGAAAAAAAAAATGCACACATGACCGATGTCTTGCCCAGAAAGAAAGTCAACATATTAAAAATAAATCTTCAGTCCATGTTTCGAGCTGCATAAAACAGGAAGTGATGTACAAGGTGGTGGTTGCTGCATGGGGACAAGGATGCTCTGATGTGACAATTAGGCTTCAAATACACTGCCTTTCCGTTTCCATGCTTCCTCCTACCAGTCTCCTTAAGACACTGCCTGCAACAGCTGATTAATCATTGTTGATGACTGCAGTTTTTCCCATCCTTCCCGATTTACATCTGTTCAGGCCAATTCAAATATGGTGAGTAAATGAATTAGACATGCAAATTCACGCCCCAGGCTAGAAAGAGAGAGAGGGGGAGAGGGGGAGAAGGGGAGAGAAAGGGAAGAAAGACAGACAGAGGGAGAGGAGGAGAGAGATAGAGAGTGTGCATGGCTGAAATCCTAGGATAGAAGAAAGATTCTTCTGCCTGACATAGTTATTTTAATGCTCTAAAAATCCTGCAAATAAGCCCTTTCTGTCATTTGCAGGAAAAGTGTAAGGCTTCTTTTTTTCAATGTAAGGAGGCTTCTGGAGGAAGTGAAGAGCTATGGAAACAACACACATAGTGTGGAAAAATTTCACATTTTTTTTAAAAAATCTATAAGAAACAACGTAATATGGATAACAGTATAATAGCATTTTACAATATTTCACTCTTTGTTCTCTTAATGTCTTATATAGGTATTTAGCATGTCCCCAGAAGTTGACTTCGGTTGGTGTTTTCCTGCTTTTCAGGGTCCCTGTGAAGAATCGGAACGTCCCTTGGTCCAAAGTTGATGCCAAGAACTCCATAGTCATTGCAGAAAGACAATGTTTGAAATCTACCGTCGCTGCAGACAACGCGTATTTCCCTTAAGCTACTGAGCATGAATGTCCATCACTTGTCCGCTCACTGCCGGCTCGCCGGTATGAAGCATTGTGGGGCTTGATGCTGACATGGGCATTCCAGGGTGGGGTGGTCCTCCATGCATCATCATCGCTGGGTGGTGAGGGTGTCCAGGAATGTAGGTATGCATGGGGGGGCCATGACGCAGCTGAGCGGGATGGGGGGGCATCTGGGGCGGGGTATAGCTTGGCTGTCCCATATTCATACCCATTGGACTACCCCGAGACACATAATCCCCTGGCATACTTTGCAGCCCTGTGGAGAGAAAGAGGCGGTGGTGAGTCGGGGGGAACCGGCCACCGACATTGGGCCATGAAGCTCCTCTGCTCGGGCACGGGACGGCCGGGCTCGAGCCAAAGGTGGGATGTGGAGCCATGGGTGCGTGGGTGCAGTTGCCTTTGTGCGACCGGAGCCTGCGTATGGACTCACAACAATGGCAACGGGAATAATTCCCAGGTCAACCCCCCCCCCAAGAACATCCTCCCCCCTTCAAATGCAGAGTTTTGGGAGATAAAAACCTCTCTCTGCTTTTACGGTTAGGAATGTATGCGATGGAGATGCTTCCTGTCTGGAAGCGTGCCAGAGGCCAAGCCAGCCCGATGATGACTAACGTCACACAGGGTGGTAGCACCAAGCTGGGGAAGCCCTGCGAGGGCTCTCAGGTGGGCTCCATCCCCTGTGGCCTTGCTCCAGCTACCCGCCTGCGTCTCCCCGCTTGTAAAAGTGCGCTGGGAACACAAGGCAGGGAATCTGTAGTAGTTAATGAGGGGCTTGGGAGGAGAGGTGGGTTACATCGGTGTCGAGGTTTATCAACAGTTATTTATCCAGCTCTCAAGCCCGATCACTTGGAATCTGTCCCAAGTATCTGCGCCATTCAAACGGACACTATACAGCAAGCACATACATCGCTGAACAAAGGCCTCATAGGAAGCCGAAATTGATAGGATTACTAAGGACGATGGTTAAATCAAACCTGTATTTTTAAACACGTTACAAAAAATATATATAATCGATAGCAGTTATCAATTAATTCTTTCCCCCTTCTAATTTCTGTCTGAAAAAAATCAGACGCGCAACTCAGTCAACCTTTCAGTGGGCTTGGGAGAACAATGAGAAAAAAATTGGACCTAAAACAATAAAACCTCCTGCTTTCCGTGGGCCTCTGCCTTCTGCTTGGATTGCTGTAGCTGATGGGAACTGACAGGTGTATTGTTTCGGAGAGCTATAAGCTCCATAATCATCAAGGGTGAAAGGCATACGCTATTGCTAAGTAGGTTCAATTGGCTTTAGTTCTAAGTAAGAGCGCGCTGTGAATGCGCCGAACACCTTGGAATCAGGTCTCAAGGCTCTAGCAATGAATAGCTGCTTAATCTAGCCTAAAGGAACAGTTTTGAACTAATGAAAATTGCTTATAAAATATACTGTACTCACAGCTCTTTAATCAAAAAAGATGATAATATTTTTTGTAATAACCTATTAATTTAATTGGTCACGAAGCATAAAATACATCATTTAAATTTAATTGACCCAGAAACTAAGAAACAATATTTAAATTAACTAAGCTAGAAATTTCCATGATGAGGTAATAAGGCTGTTGCATTCCCAAGCTCAGAGGAATGTTTTCACAGCTAATTGTTAAAACTTAGTTTTGACTCGCGCCCAGAGAAGACGACTATGAAATACACTTGGCCTGGGTAACTTCAAGCCCTATGTTAATATAGGCTGGGGGCACCACAAAGATGCCAAAATAACTGCTTTTAACTCCAGAAAGAAAGCGAAAGGAACAGAATCAGGGACCATTTAATTAAACATGGTACCAGTGCCTTGGTGTTTCAAACAGCTTTACTCCTTTTTTTAAAAAAAAAACAACACCTAAAATTCATATAATGTATTTTCCCCTATAAAAAGACAAGGGGGGGGAAACTGGGACAGTTTTTCTAGGCTTTCTTCGCAAGGCCTGCCACTGAAGATTGCATTAATGATCTCTATTTTTGTATACTGAATAAGTCAAATCCATTTGTCACACTGCAAGTGATGGCATACTTAATTTGGATATAGTCAATTAGCCTGGGCTAAGCTCCATAGCCTGCTGCGCACACCTCTATTTTGTATTCTCTCTTTTTCTTTTGCCACACGTAATCCCATTATGACGGACAGACAAAGAGAAATAAACTTGAAAAAAAAAAAAAAAGAAAAAAAAAATCAAAGTTTCGTCCATCGCCTTCCAAAACGCAACTCAGTGAAGCTGCCGATTATTTATTTTATTTTTTTTTTTTTTACCTACGAGAAGTCTCTGTTTGGCTTTTTTGGTGTCTTGCAGGTTAGCGGGAGAAATGTAACTCATGCATCAACTGCGGTTAGACAGATTTATGACACTTTGGGGACATGCTCTTTCCTCTCCCTGCGCTGCTGCAGACCGCTTACATTTTGCAAATCAGTCTGTTGCCAAGACGACGGGCTCCCCCACCTCCCCGGCTGCTTCTTGTTTTGTCATGTGCTCGGGGATGGATAATAGCATCAATGTATGGCGGCGTCGATGTACGGTGGCGTCAATGTACGGCGCGCGCGCGCACAGGGGGTTTGGGAGCTTGGAAAAGCTTGAGCTGAACTGGAGGGAGAGAAACCCAAAAGGAGCCCAGGCGTAGGATGGATGGATGGAAAGGAAGGAACAAGCATGAGGCTATGGGCAGGGAGAACATAGGGAAATGCAAGGAGACAAATATCCCTCGGACAAAGTGAGAACAAAGACCCCGTTTGTACTTACTTCCCCCTGGCTTTGCCATTGGTTACCTAGGTGAAGGTTACATGTAGTGCCACTGCCCCTCCATGCCCATATTCATGCCCATTCCACTCATAGGTCCTAGAGGGAGATAAAAATCCAAGAAGATGCCAGAGAATGAGCAAAGTCAACAGATAGTGCCAAAAGCCCCTTTCCAAAACACAGCACAGCAGAGGGTTCAGGACCACTCGAGCAAGAATATGCCTGGTTTCCCTCGGCAGCACTGAAGGCAGGCAGAAGACAGGCGAGGCGAGGCAAGGCAGGCAGCTGAGACGACGGTGGAGGGTGGAGGTGCAGTTACCTGTGGTGGCGCAACCAAGGTCACCCATGGGTGGGCAACGCTCCCCTGGGGGCTTACCTGGCGCTCGGATGCCCATGTGCTGCTGGCCGTCCATCACGAAACCTCCCATTGGCTGCCCGTCAGGGTTATAGGGTGTCCCTTGACTTACTGGAAAAGTGCAGAACATTGCTTTTTAGCCACAGCCAAAAGGGTCACCTCTTCTCATGGCATCAAGACACAACCCCCACCCAAGCACTGCGTGAGACGGCTATCAATGCTGGCTCTAAAAAGAGGGAAGAACATTTACTGTTCGAATTTAGTGGCCAGGCTAACAAGCTTGCTTAGTTTTGGCTTAATTTCCTACTGAGAGTTTGGAAATGAAGTCAGCAATCCGAAATCTCGAGACACGAGGAGCCCCGGCTCCAGCTGCTGCCACTGCTGACGTCAATGCAAAGACCTGTATAGGAGCTGGATTTTATGGCTGGAATAGTCACACTGAAATTGCAGTGTGTTAAATTACGCCCGTGTGCCTTTCTAAGAGCGGGACCTGAACATGTCCGTGCCAGATATTTACCCCTAATGACAAAATAATCCAATGTACTCGAAAAGGCAGTGTGGCCCAAAGGCATCTTGGACAACGATGGATTTGGATAGTTTGGCAGCAAGACTCAGAAAACAAAACCAACCGGGAGTAATAGGCTATTCCTTGATGGTAAATACCCACACAGAGCTGCGAGCCAAGATTTTAAAATTAAAAAAAAATAAAAATCCCCCCCAAGTAAGCCCCAAACACACAGCAATCCAAAAGACAGCTACTAAACAGAAGAGATGAGGGACAAAAGGACCCTATCCAAGTACCGCTACCTGAACTCGAGGTTTTAACTGTACATTAAAAGCTGGCTTCAGAAGTAAGCTGCCTTGGGTTATTAAAGCACATAAAGCTCTACCTCATTGAATGTCTTTGAACTTTACTGAGTCCCACAAGCGATTCTGACCCCTTTGCCCTTTTGACAGGTAATAAAGTTTACAGCAATTCCACACCAAGCCATGCACCAGGGAGTGGTCACAGGAGCAGCAGTTGCTGGGAAGGAAAACTCAAAACAATTACTAAAAAAAAAAAAAAAAACTTTAATTCCGAACATGTACGGGAAGTCCGGTCACGGAGTGGACCGTTTTAGTTTCTTTTTCTGAATTTTTCAATGTCTTTTTTTCCCCAAAATATTTTAATCATGTTAAAATGATTAGAGTTGTAATGAAACAAAGCTGGTTGTATTTTAATTGTCCATCACTACCAGCATTCATTTCTCATTTATTTACCAGGTAATGGACCTCCCGGTGAATGGCTTGAGGATGGTTCTCGCGTGCGTGACCTGAATACAGTTATTATTGGGGACTTGCCTGCTCGATTGGACTGGTCTATCATGGGCTGAACTATTCTTCTTCTAGCATTAATAAACCTGCAACAAAAAAGAGGAAAGTAAACGGTTATGGAACGGATGACTTCCACCCATCCCCAAGCCCTCTCGCCCCGCCCCGGTGCTCTCCGTCGGGCTGCGTGCGGATGCAAATACTGCAAAACCTCTAACCCCGATGACCTTTGAGAGTACAAGCTTGGGGTTTCCGAGCTGATTTATGTTTGCCTGCTTTTTACCACAGTCGGACACTTCCATTTCATCTTTTCATGGGGGAATTAGACGAGTTTTCAGGAAACAATACCGGCAACGCTCTTCTCAATTCAGAACGGGGCACAAAAAAAACGGGTGAAGTCGGCGAGATGCTCATGAGGGCATCTGCTACCTCCCCCTCATTAGTGCCATTTCTGCCTTATGTCCTCTGACTTCTTTTTCCAATTTTTTTTATCAAAACCTGCCCCTACTTCTTGCAAACCTAATTCCCTTTTAATGCCCACTATTAAGATAATGAACTGTGATGGCAGAACCCCATCAAATGAGGGAACGTCTGGAGTTTTATCACCGCTAAGTCACACTGCTGGGGACTTCAGAGCCGTGCATTCCTCCTAGCCATTTCTTGGTGGGTTTTTTCCCCCCCTCTCTCTTTATGCAAAGTCTGAGGGGTCAAGGCGAGGTCATAGCTTTACAGTAATTGAATTTATAATCCTGTTTTCTCCAGCTAGGCCTGACCATTTACAGCAAACATCTTGTTAAACTGTAATTACTGGACTACTGAAAATTCCCCCCCGAACAATGAAAAGCAGATCTTTGGAAATAAAAAAAAGGTACAGTCGTTTTTAAAAATAGCCATCTGCAACCGCACTCCTTGCATTTCTGTAGCTCTTTGCCTCAGTTAGTCTTGCAATGCTTATTTGGGAAAGGAATACTCAAAATAATTTGGAGCAAAACAGAAGGAGAGGGATAACAAGTGCCCCAGTCTCCTCTGCGGGCAGTCCTCATGGCGCTGAAATCAGGAGGCTTGAAACCATGGCTGGGAACCTTTCTGAAGAGCGTTAGAAGAACTTCACTTGTGGTTTTGCTCATCAGAAAGCTTAGTTAAAAACCATTTGGAAAATATCTCCATTGAGATTTAATCATGGCAAAGCCTCATAACCAGACTTTGCATTCTTTACGAGAGAGAAAAAGAATAATAAAAATGTGTATGCCACAATATTTACCAGTAAAGGAAGAAGCCTGAGTGTGGGTAAAACCTCGCTACACGTGCAAAATGCAATGGGAAAGTCTGCAACAGGCTACCTGCTGCTTGGTTTTGTTGCCTTTACTTGGGGTGGCTTAGCAGGAGCTCTCCGACTGCAGAGATAAAGCCACCAGGACCTTTCTGCGGGAAGCTGCTCTGCCCACCCATTCCCCTACACCGGCGGGGAGAAGAATCGCAAACCACCCCCCTGTGCTGTTTGTTTTGCCCTCATCAAAGACCAGCACAGAGATTTCAGGCTCCTCCTATCTCCCGTTCCCGACTGACTCCCATAACCCAACTCCCGCAAAAATTAATCAAGATGTTGAGTCCTAATCAAACCTGTCTTGACAAAATGGGCTCAAAGGCACCAGTTCTGGGTGCCGATCTGGAAACCTTACACCTGAACTAGGTCATGTTTTGTCAGCAACAGCATTAGATCACTTTTTCTACACATTTCCAATAAAAAAACCCCCACCTCAACTCCAGCAAATGGTGTTGCAAATCAGTTTATCATTATCTTGTACAAACCATGAAAATTAGAATCATGTGAGCAGAAGGTTAGACTAATTCTCCTTTCTCATTATAAGCACAGGTGTAGCACAAACACCATGCGAAATATGCAATTAAAAAAAATCTGCTTTTTTTCCCCCATTAGCTGCCTTAGCTCCATGACCAATTAGAAAATTGTTTAATATCTGTAATCTGCATTTGCAGAAAGCAATTTTCACAGTAACTCTCCGAAGTAAAACAACAACACAAAACCCCAGTGCCCCAGCCATTTCTTTCTGCAAGCCTAGCGGGCTCTTGATGTGTTTACTCCCTCCTTCTCCTGCCTGATTGCCAGGACCTGTTACTGCGGCAGGAGGGGAAGGTTTTTGGTAGCCAGGAGATTGGCTGGTCCCTGAAACCTTCGTTTGCCAAAAGCTTTTACTCCAAAGAAACCCTGAGCAACATTAAGCATGCACTCCCCAGCTTCACAAGCTTCTCTTCCTTCTCCTCCAAACTACAAGCGCTTTTAATAAGAAGGGAGGGGTGGGTGTGTGTGTCAATAATAAACTATATAGCTAGAATAATAAAATATATAGCTGGGATTTACCAATAATTATCCACAAGACGTGCCTACGGTAATACATATTCTCACCTGTTTGCCCCACGCTATCGCTTGGGATATCTGCTTTAAGAACAGTTTACACACAGGTAGTTAACAGTTATCTTCTTCCTACGCATTCATATAAGTATTTTCTATAAGTAGCAATTCTGCCAAACAGCCCAGTGTTTGGATGTCTTCAGGGGGAATTCAGACGCAAGAACATTTTCCTTCTGGGCAAAGTAATAAAATGACATTCTCGCTCCTCCCACTAGAAGTCAAACGGAGGTCAGCTCCCCATCCTTGTATCTGTTTAAATAAACTGGTCCAGCTGTTTGTTTCCAGGATGCCCTTTAACCTTCTGTCCCATCCTCCCTGCCTTTGTAACAGAACGCTTTACTTTGCATTATAGTAGACTCCAAACCACTATGCATTAAAAAAAAAAAAAAAGAAAGTATTCACTTTCAAGTTTCTGCCTGCATCCCAAACCTGGAATTCGTAAGAACCCATCAGATTAAAACTATTAATGTGGCTTGCCTTGAGAGAGCACAGTGCAGCACTGTTACATTTATAAATCACATTTGAGAACTCTTTGCAAGCAAAATTGCGAATTAGCTGTAGCTGCAGAAATACACAGGCACGGGGATAATTTCTTCATACTCTCTGTTTTTTTCTTTGATAGAAGGGCCAAGATCTTTTGATCGCTCTTTGAATTTCCAAAGCACCAGGCTGACGTAACACCAGCAAAAATGATGGAACAGAAAAGCTAACGGGAAACATCTCACTGCCCCTTTTCCCCTATGTTCACATTCACCTATCGTAAGAAAAAGAAATCCTAAATCACTCTCATTTTTAAAAGTTCAGAGGAATCAGGAGCCAAAAAAGCTATTTGCTTATTAAGTGCTACTCAGATGGAGTATTGTCAAAATACAACTCAGCATAAAGCTGAAGTTAATGATGATTAAGACAACTGCATAACCTTACTCATGTGAGTAAAGACCTGCACAGGTTCAAAGACTTGCATGAAATATTTTGCCCCATACTAGCGCTCTATGCATCAGTACCTTTGCTCCTACGTGGAAGGGGTTGTTTGGTTTGGTTTTTTCCCCCCAAAGAGCAGAATCAATAGCGGCACAAACAACAGAGATCCCTCAAGTGTACAAGTTGTACCCATCTCCCTGCCCAAGGAGAGCTGAGAACTCTGCAAAACAATGCTTGGAGTTGCCTTTCACTTGCTTTTTTTCTTTTTTATCCTTTTTTTTTTTTTTTTTTTGCAAGGGGGAGGATCTGGCATGGAGGAAACGTTTGAACAGTTGGGCAAACACAGACGTTTAAAGTATTTATTATTTTTTTCCAGTTAACTTTTCCTTGCCCTTTTGGATATGTGAGATTGCGCTTTCCATCATGTCCCAAAAAGCCAGAAAAAAACAGCTATTCCACCTGCATAAGCCTAGAGAGGAGGAAGAACCCCTCTTGTCTCCAATTTGCATTTTACTAGGATGTTTTCTCTTCAGCTTCTGGCCCGGGGTCTGTCTCCAGAGGTCAGTGGCAGTCTCCCCGGTTGGTGCATCCCTGGTCCCAACGGGTGAGCTCCAGCCCCGGCCCCAGGGATGCAGCAATCTGCCTCTGCACTCTGACCTTCAGCTTGGCCGCCCTCGCTGCCACGCACAAGTTTTGTTTCTTCTCAGTGAGAGGCAGCATGGCTGGTGATGACAAAAGACTTATTTTAGTTGGAAATTGGCTACAATAATAGCAGCCAGAGAGCAAGGATTTTCGGAGGGTCACCAAACCCTCCAAAAGGCACAGTTCACTACGGCTCAGGTTACAGCCCGAGTGACATTTTCCACACAGATCTGTTCTTTCTCCCTTCCCCTTGTATTTCACTTCTGTTGAGTGAATAAAACAAGACCTTCCTCTGCTGTCACAAATTTCCAAAGTCACCTTCGCTCAAGAATCGACAGAGCGATTGTGGGGACTTCCAATTTGCAGTTCTTTGAATGAAATTTTCCAGGACCAGCTGTCTGAAAGGAGATGCTGAGACTTAGCGATATATTGAATTTTTCTCTCCCCCTAGCCCTCCCAAATGAGGGGACTTTCACACCATTACTGATTTTTGATACTTGGGAGTTGCAGGCTGCTCCCTCTCAATATTGTCCCAAAAGCGCCGCACGTGATGGCAAGCCAGAAGTCTGTGTATCAACAGCGGTGCCAAGAAATTCCCCCAAATCCCTCTGCCTTGTTTTCCTTATAGCAAACCAGGCATAAGGACGATGAGAAAGCCCACAATAACTACAAACCCCAGTGCTAAAGTCTCTCTCGCCCCTCCGAAAAAAATAGTATCCATCTCGACAACAAACAAATCATCATTCTTTATAACAGCTGCCAAAGTAACCAGAGCCCTTCAAACTGGCAAATAATTCACTTGTAAAACCAGCTGTATTCTTTTCTACATACTGGGATCCTTCATTTATACAGCAGTGAAACAACCTTCTCTGTTCAGCACTTAATTCCTCAATGCTTAACAGGTTTATCTCTAATAAAAACAATTTAAATGGAAAGTGTGCTATAAACCGGGATTATTACACTTCAGTAACTGCTTCATTCCTTATTTTAACATATTTTCATTCTTTTTCCTGTGTATTTGTTTTCCAGAGCTTTTTAAGGGAGTCAGTTAAAGAAAAGAAAAAAAAAAAGCACCCTAGAAATTATTTCACCAAATACTTTCAAATGTTTTAAAAACAGCCTTGGAAATAGCAAGCTTCCTCTGTAATTATGAACAGAAAAAATAACTGCAGACTTCTGAATGGTAATCACATCTCCCCATCCCTAAGATGAGAAATAAATGTTAAAAGAGTGCTTACTGCCGTTATTAGAAAGTTCTGATCCTGAAGTCAGTTAGTGAGCTTAATGACCCGTAACTACCAGTCATTAGCAATCCATGCTCTCTGTACTCCCTTTATTTGTAAAGAAAAAAAAAATCCAAGACACTCACGAAACTTTGTTCAATTTAAAGTCAAACCTTATGAAGTCATGTTTGGCAACTTTTCTTGCTTTCTCCTCCTCCTCCTCCTCCTCCGAACTGAAGACAGTTCAGGACTGCAATACATCATTTACAACACTAAATGGAAGTAGGGAGGGAAGAGAGCACGCAGGCTGCTAACCGCCCACTCCAGACACGTAATACTGGAATATACTCCAAACGCAGTGAGTCCATCCATCAGGAGGATTGGGAAGGTCTCCTGAAAGCTCTCCTTTCCTCTCCCTCCCTCCTCCACCGGCAGCACCAGCGTCAGGGACTCTATATAGGGCTGGGGGTGTCACAAGACAATATTGAAGAGCGAACAAATAAAATACTATGCAAAAACTAGTGATGAAAAAGCACTAATTAGCTGACAAATTTGATGTAAAGCACTAATGAAAGCCATGTGTGGTTCTGCAATTTAGTTTTAAAAATAGCTTCTGACTTCAAGCATTACTATGTGACCCCACCGATGGATTCATGTCGTGCATTCAGAAAAGTTGCTTTAAAGCAGGAGAGTGCTATTGAATCTCTTGCAAGCCAACCCTGCTAATGTAGCGAGCATATTGAGTGCAAAAATAGAAAGCAGAGAGATGGGATCAGGTATGCACTCCTTGTAAGAGAGCTGGCTATGCCCTACATTTGGGCCCAACGTGTACCAGCTTTACCTTTGGCCACCTCCTCTGCTTGCCCTTCTCCCAGGCCCTTAAGACCTGCTTCCCCTCTTGCTCCATACCGTGCTTTCCTCTCAAATCACCATCCCACCTCCAAGCAAACAGACTGGATTTGGTGGAGTACCCTGCCACCAGCCCCATGGGACACCACGCAGCTGCGGTGACTGCCTCGGGGTGGCAGCGAGCCCAGTGGTGGCTCGTGCTCTTGGTGCAGAAGGGATGGCTGATGGCTTTCCATCGAGGTAGGGCCCACAAGCTCCTGGCCTTGCTCTTTCCTTGGCCCAAACACACCCCTAACCCCATCTCAATGCAGGGCTCATGGCTGGTGGCTGCTTGATGGGGCTTTCTAGAAGAAAGCTGGACAGGGAAGACCTTTCCCGTCTTGCAAAATTTTCCCCAGCAGGATGGAGCTAAAGCCTATTTGTATTTATTTAGCTAGTTCTGAATGAAAAACAAGGGAGGGACTCGCAAGAGAGGAGCAAAGAGCCAACGTGCCCAGGGAAGGGCTCCCTGGAGATGCTCCTCCCTGCTCTGCCCATCTCCAGTGCCCTCCCACATCACAGGCAAGCTGCTGTTGGCCTTTCTGGTACGCTCTCCTCCTTCTCCTCCTCCCCTCCCATCCACAAATCCTACAGAGTCTTCCAAAAAGCTCAGCCGAGATGGAAAGTTTCCGGTGAAAATCCGGGTCTGGCACCCGGGCGTCTCCCTGCCGATGCCAGGGAGCTGGAGCAGAGGCCGTGCTGCAGGTCTCGGCTGCGCCAGGGAGGGCTCACAGCAACCTCATTCCCTGACACCGCAATTCCCTTGGGGTGCAAAGCAGATGTAAACTCGCCCTCGGCAGCCAGATGATGTAAGGGGAAATCTTTACATGGCAAAGCGCCAGCGGAGCTGACCTCCCGTCTCTTCCCTGCTCCCAAATCCCAGCGCAGCTGTACTCTGCTGATCTCCGTGTGCCACAATTAGCCTTTAAGGAATATGGCAAGGTTTCATCTAGTAGAGCAACACTAAGGCTGCTCTAACTCATGTCTGGGACAGCACTGGACCCAACACAACACCGCAGTTGGGTACACAACATTCTGCCAGCCAAAATCTTGCCTCCCACAAAAATGCTCTCCCTGCCCAAGGACTGATGCTGTGTGGTTGCTTTTCCACTGAAGATTTGGAGATCGATTCACCCCAGTGCCATAGAGTGCCCTGTCTTTGCTGGGACAGAGATGTTTCAATGTGCAGACCACACCACAAACCCCAGGACCTCCCAACTGCTGGTGGCAGAGAGTGTGCAGGCTCTCTGCAGGCTTTGACTGCAGCCCAGACTGCAATGCACATCTCCCAGCTCGGCGTTTTCTCCCAGCTCTGAGCGGGGTCTGAACCTCAGCCTTCCATCTGAGCCTTCAGGAGAGCACGTCTGGACTCTGCCATTCAGGTCTTGGTCTGGTGCACACCATCAGTGCAACCCAGCAGCTTGTCTTCAGCAGATCACTTCAAACCAATACACCGAGTCCTGCTCCATGGCAGGGATTACGCTGGGAATGGGTGAGAACTGATAGCAAACTAATTGCTACTTCTTTGAAAACACTCCTCTCTCCCAGCAATTTTCTTGTTCTCCATCCATTCAGCCTAACTTCTTATTTAAGGGAATGTTGTATTTGTGAGAGGTGCCTGAGCGCTCTCTGAGCTTTCTCCTGCCACAAAAGTGGTCTAAACACAGGGGTTCCTCCTCTAAGGTCCAAGGATTTTTCCACACATCAAGTTGGGAGTCTTGTCCAAACAGCTTTTTCCCTGTTCACTCCTACCTATAACACATACGACATGGGAGCTGGAAGCCGTGCCCGGTCCTCCAGCCCCAGCCAAACCAGAGCGAGAAATGCTCTGTCCACACTCCTGGATGGATCTCCTCACCCTCCTAGTCTCCAGGAGGCCATTTAAGAGTATGGAGTAACTCCATACCCCATCACCCCATACCAGCTCCTCCAGCCTGTGGGACAAGGAGAAGCGAACCCAGGGTGGCCAAATCAAAAGCCCTGACAAATGTTTTTTTGGGGATAACACCCCCTGAGTCCCCAAAGAGAAAACATAATGAACCCCTGTTTGGGACCTGTGATTTGTACATGAAATAGGCTTTGGCATCGCTCTGGTCAATACCCTGAGACATTGGCTCGGGGCGGAGGAGTGACGCTGTGATTCCTGTGGTTGCATCCTCCCTGCCACTACTGAGACAACAAACACGAGAATGCTGGTGGATTTCGTATGATGTGGGCACCTGAAAAACTGGTTTGAATTTTTTTTCCTTTTTTTTTTCTCCAGAAACCACAAAAGATACAATTCTGAGTCACAGCCAACCTGAAAAACAACCGCACACTTCTGGATGAACTCCCCCCCAAGACATCCTACTTCAAAACATTGTTTTCTAACCACTACTAATAACCTACTTTGTAATCTACTTTATCTAAACATAATTTCCCATTAAGCAAAGTAATTAATTTTGCTTATAATCCTACTCCTGACGGCGTTTGATTCAGGGCAGGAGAAAAGACATCCTCAGAAAACAATGCAAACAAAACACAGACGGGGAGGTCAGAGGAATGACAAAGATGGAAAGAATTTGTGAGACCATGGGACACAGAAAGCAGAGGGATCAGCCCCCAGACATATAAACCACCTTTATAAAGCAGGTGAGAAGTCGGACACCTCCGGGATAAATCTGAATTAAAAAGGAGCTATTGCTATTGCGCTTTATCATTAGCCAAAAAAGCCACAAGGACTACAGCGCCTGGGCAGGGGAAAAAAAATAATAACCCGTGAAACTGTTACATGACCTAGATTTCATTGAAGAACTGCGGAAGTAATATTTTTTTCAGCAGCATCTGCTGCCGTTTCTTTTCTTTTTTAAAAGTAAAATAAAAGGCAGAAGGCTTGTTAGCACTAACGCTGGTATAGCCAGCCATACATCATTTACACCGAAATCATTTCAGGGCAGGCAGGGCAAAACGCACGCCCTCGAAAGCACGTCCTCGCCCTGCGCCTCTGGCTGTGTTTCATTTTTGAGAAGAGAAAATTGGTTTAGCCAAGAAGGAGGCAACATTTGCCCCATTTTTAATATTTCAGGCTGACTTTTTAACCACGCCGTTTGTTTTATGCAGGTGTAGCCCGGAGCTAGCGCCTGATGCAAGTGCGAGAGAGGGTCTCCGAGAGCACCTTTCTCCCCGGGTCGGCGTTTCAGATTGCAGCGGTTTAATCGCTCTACACCAATCTCAGCAACTGTTGACACAAAATAGGTGGAGATCAGGTCTGTGCAAGCACAAAATACCAGAAAGGCAAACTATATGTAAACACACTTCAGATAGCTATGACAAGAATAGACCAAAACCTGACTTGCAAAGCAATGACAAACCATTACTCTCCCTTCCTCTCTTTTTTTTTAATATATTGAGGGGGTTGGTTTTTTCGGGTTTTTTATATATTGAGGGTACTTTTCCTGACAGAAACATCTCTTGCACTAAAGAGGAACCAAACCCTGAGAACTGTATTTACAGAAGACGGCACAGGACCCTCCTCTTGCTTGCAACGCAACATTTCCAAAATACAACAGTGTCCTGGATGTTTTTTGGTTTTTTTTTGAAAGCCCATGCACACCTGAATCTCAGCCCTTTTAAATAAAAAGTAGCAACCAAAGCCTTCTCATCCCTACCCTGATCCTGCAGAGCAAAGCAAGGGCAGGAGCGAGGAAAAGAGAAAGCAGTGAATGTTTGCACGGCGCCGTTTCATCTTATTTCCTTGACACCTGACAGCACATTCATTACAGAATATTAATACACCGACTAACAAAAATGTTTGTCAGGTACAAAACAACCCTAGAAGAGGATGGAAGGCCCAAGGGAAAACAGGATTTTTGGGTTTTGGCTGCGCATTAACTTCTCAAGTGCCGAGCGCCTTTCGTTAGTCAAAACTACTGGCAGGTAAACCCCACTTGCACAGAACGATGCTCTGCGGTGGGAACTGACCTTTCTCCCTCTCAAAAAAGCATCTGAGTGAATAAAATAACACCAGTTATTCTATGTGCTCAATGCTCAGGGTGCCACTAATTAGCCTGTTAGTTCATGCAAAATGATTCCACATCTACTCTTGAAATAAATGGTGGTTCCTCTGCCGGTTTTGCCCAGCCTGAATCCAGGGGATGTCAGAGCAAGGGTTAGGGGAAACATCCTCCCCTGGTGTTCCTGAATGTTGTGACCCCTGTTTTGGGGCACTTTGGGGCACGCGGAGACTGCTAGGGTCTATCACGTCTGCAGGGTGAACACCTTTCCTCTGCTCCACCTGAAATCCCAGAGGCCAAGGGGCTCCCCCAAAATCCTCTTTATCCACCTCCTCTGAGCATCTGCCCTCTTTGGAAAAACACTTGTGTTCTGTGCCAAAACTATATCACTGCTCCTTAAACCCGCATGCTGAAACCAAACCCCACACATTTAAACCACCACACTGGATTTTTAAACGGCTTTACTGAACAAAAAAAAATACCAGCCTAAAATCTGGTGATACGACAGTACCTGATGGCTCTAAATTCACAACTCTTCCCCCTGCAAGCTATTTGCTCAGCTTTTCTAATAATACCTTGGCTGCCTGGCAGCTCTCCAGGGCTGTCTAAGGCAATATGCAAGCTAAACATTTTTTCGTCTGATTTCAATATTTTCTTATGAGTAACTATACAGGATTTTACCTAGTGAGTATTCCTGATTGCTGTAATTTAAGAACAGAGAAATAGACTGCAGATGTAATATTATTATTACAATTGGCATTCAAGGTGAAAGGCATAACAATTAGCTAAGACTTAGTGAAAACATAAATGTAAAAATCTGCTTGGAAAGCCCGGCACATGGTACGTTTAGAACAGCTAATTTACCACACATATTCTGAATTGCTCAAACGGTGTAACAATTCACCCAGCAAGATCCTTTTCCTAATGGTCTTCTTGGGGGTTTGTGGGGGTTTTGGGGGGCATGATTTTCATGTCGCAAACACCTACTGTCTTATTTTACTCCGGAATAAGAAACAATACAAGTTCGTTAAACCTGCAACATATATTCTTTCTTTCTTCTGTTTTTCCTGCTTTTACATGTATTCCCATTAACAAAACAGTGTTTAAATAACATCTGTATATGTAGTCTTGAATCACATAAAGAAGAAAAGTAAATAGTTTCCAAAATCTAATGGTTAAGTTTGTACTGCTGAAGTTGAGAGGATAATTTGTGAATGTTTTAACATTTACAAGTAAATAAGTACTTGTATTTACTGTATCTGATTACTGCGAAAAGTATTTATCGTGTTCTTAGACAGATTCAAATTGCATCTTGACCTTTTCTCGTTTAATCTGTTTACTGCAACAAAGGCAGTAATAGATACATCTGAAAACAAGCAGATATTCTACTCGCCTAGGACTAAAAACCCCTGCGTGCAACTGGCAAACCCAATAGCTTGCCTATTTATTGTAGCCTGTGACTTGGTAGGGAGTGGGGGCGAAAATCCACCCCTGTGTATAGGACCAACACCTGCTTTTGCTATGCTCCCTCCCTGCCAGCCTCCTCCCCCACTTACACCCTAAAAATAGTGCTTAAGTGGGACTAAAGTGGTGCGCTGGTCATGTGGTGGCCTTTTGCTCAGGGTGAGTATCGCCCTCAGTGAAGGAATTGTGCGAAGCTGATGTCCACGCTCAATGCCCAGCCCCGTGAAGGAGCCTTTCCATCCCCTCCAAGGGGCTGACAAGGGGCTCAACACATGGGAAGCACTGGACAACATTATCACTTGGATTTGGGGGTGTTTGGAGTCTGCTTTAGAGGCACTGAACCCCAGGCATGCTAAAATATAAAAAATCACAGTGGGGAAACAGGGGCCTGGGACTGTTTTCCAAAAGGTGTCTGGGTGGAGAGCCATGGAGCTGCTCCTCCTTCCCCTGCACCTCTGCAGAGGCACAGGCAGGGGCTTCTTGCATCTGCCCCATCTGCATCTGTCCCTGGCTGCATCCCCCCATCTGCCCCATCAGCATCCCCCCATCTGCATCCCCCCACCTGCATCTTTCATCTGCCCCATCAGCATCTTCCCCCATGCCCCCATTCTCATCTCCCAATCTGCATCCCTCCCACATGCCTCATCTGCAATTTCCCCCATCTGCATCCCCCCATCTGCTCCATCCGTAACCCCGCCATCTGCAAGCTGGGCTGGGCACGACCAGTGAGCAGATGGGAAAAACACCCCTTGCAGTGGTGCTTCCCGTCGGTCGCTGGGTGCTGGGGAGCAATCCCCCGTGAGAATTGCAAAATCCTCCCATCCCCACCATGCCACCCTGCCTGCCCTCGCCATGGCAAAGAGCTTCATCCCCTGCCCCATGCAACTACAGCAGCAAAGCTCTACCACTGTGGTCACCCACGAGCAAAGAAATGGAGGCAGGAGAAAATTTCCTGCTGGAGGGGAGCGGTGATGGGGCTAAAAGAGTAATAAAATATTTCTGGGTGTCTATGCCCTGAGCTGGTTGTGCTACACACAGTAAGGTGGTCCAGTCTTCCTATTGCAAACCCATCTCAGATTTTTCAAACTCATCTTCAGGCTGGTCTTGGAGCCTTTTTTTAATTTCTTCCTTATGAAGTTTCAGCAAAAATAACTTCAGCTGTATCCAAGAATGAGATTAGGGAAATTTACATTATTTGATCATTTTTTCCAGTGTGTTTGGTTGGGTTTTTTGGTTTGGGTTGTTTTTTTTTTTTCTGCTAGCCTAGGAAATTATACACAGAATTGACATTTAAAGAAGCCAAGGTCATAAAATCGAGAACTGAAGAGTTAGAAAACCGTTTTACTACAGCTGCTTGCACCCTATTCTTTAATCTACTTCAAATGCAAACAGTTCAGCTACGAGATCACGGTGCAATTTTTGATAGGGCCCAATGCCTCAACCGCCCCAATGACGATTATGTCTGTTATAAGAACAAGCCAGGGCACTGTAATTTAGAAAAATTGATTTCTACAGGAAATAAACTTTGTCAAAGTTGAATGAATACGGCAGCAAATGGCAAGAAAAGCAAAGCAGTCCTGGCTGAAGTAGCTGAATGCTGCGCTGGAGAAAAGGATTCAGCTCTGCTGCTGCCTTGGACTGCTTGGGAGCTACCAAGCAAATTGTCAAAGCCAAACTTTTCACCAGCAGTTACTGATTTCTAGCATCTCTCCTCCATAACCAATGCTGGAGGTTGGCAATGGAAGATGCCAAGGCACTCTAAAATTGGAGTTTCAGTGGTTGTTGGACCTTAAATGTGGATAACTTGCTGTCATTTTGAGTCATCTCACAGGTCCAGACCAACCGAAAACCAGTGGCTGTGCTGGAGCTGGACCTCCCAGAGCCTCACTTCTTCACCAGTGAACCAGGACAACGCTATTCTTTCTCTTTGCAGGGGAACTGTAAAAATATCATGCAGACCCACAACCTTGAACTGCATATATAGGCAAGTGGAGGTCAGGGAGGACTTGGGTATTACAGCAGTAAGCACCATAAGAAAGGCCAGCAGTAATTATTAATTCCATCTTCAAGCACAGTTTGAATACAGCTCAACAAACGAAGCACTGAAGAATGAGGGTAAGATAAAATATTGACTAGCTGCTCCATCATTGTCTGGTCTGTGCCCTAGATAGCACAAGGGTGTTTTGGAAAAAAGCAGAATGGAAACACCTACTAAAAGGCTGGAGCTTTAAGGATTTGAATCTTTTTTTTTTAAGATTTTAATGCAGTTGTATGCACCTCTATTTAGAGTCAGATATAGGCATGCACATATGAAGAGGTTGTATAGGCACATTATTCTACAAATATACAGCCATTTATCTGTGTGTACCTAGACTTTCCTAAAACATAAACAAGCATCTGACATCTAATGCAGCCCTTGATGAGACTTGCTCTCTCTTCTCCGTGGAGTACCACCGGTAATTATTTACCATTACTTCTTAACGGGAACAGGTTCAGCTGGGATGTAGTAAACAAGAAAACCGTATAGATTGTTCAATATAGCCTGGCTGGCTCTCAGCTGGGGTAAGAAGTGATTGGATCACACCTCCTGGATATTTCAATCACAGTTTTTATCACTGGGGAAAAGCACCTTATTAACCTGTACTTGGTCAGGTCCCTTACATGTCCATATATGCAACGCTGTCAAGATCATACAAGTGCCCCTTCTAGTTCACGTTACCATGCTTCGAACCCTAAACTGCTGCGGGGTTAAACGACTAACAGGACGGAGACCTGAAGGGTTCATCCAGACTAATGACATCTTGAACTCTGCTCCCTTCCCACCTGCCATAGATTGTTTTTGTGCACCAGGGTAAGGGCTCCCCCTTCCCACGGCAGAAACATCCGACTGTGGCAAAAAGATGGTTCTGAAAGGCAACGCTGGTGATTCGCAAGCACAATCATCACGTGTGAAAAAGAAAAGGGAAAAATCCTCTGCGTGGATTATTTCATTACTTAGAAAAACCAAAACAACCCAAGGAAAAAGGGCAAGTTGAAACTGTGTTTTTTTTAAAGATGTGTGCCCTACCACTGATACATTTTCTGGCACGTCTCACATCATCACCCCATTCCTGTGACTCCTCCACCATCAATAGGAGTTGTGTGCATCAACCCGGGGAGCCTGAACACTGGGCAGACCTTATGTGAAAAGCACCATTTTTTTTCGTTACGGCAGAGAACTGATGTATGTAACTAGCACATACTGTAAAGGCATTCAAAATATGACAAAAAAAATTGTTCAAATGCTTTCAAACTGCAGAAAACAAATGCTCTCTTCACTGACTGCTCTGTGGCAAACTTCTAATTCCATCCAGAAAATCCAGCATTCTCAGCCTGGGCTAACGACCATGCTACCAGACATGAGTTTATGTTTTTCATGCACATTTCATGTATTCCCACATGCTGTGTTGCTGCCAATAATTTATGACTGATCTGCACCCAGCCTGCCCTTCAGCATTTTATTTAATCTCTGCAACAGTGATTTACAATGACTCATCATTAATACAAAAATGTACATGTGTGTTAACAAGTTTGGAAGAATCTAAGGAGGAAGGCAAAATTTTTTGCAAGTCGTGGCTGAATGACTTATGAGCCCACTGAAGAAAGGCAAAGCTAACCAGAAATGATACGTTAGCAATTCCCTGCAGCAAACAATTTAGGTAAGAAGAGTTTCTTTTCCTGCATACCGCCTTAGAAGAAAAGGGATTGAGGAAAAGGTTGGGAGAGGGTTTCCCATGACCCCAGGATTCAGGAGGGGACAAGTAGCTTGTTGGCCACCCCACGGCTGGACATTCCCTGAGGATGCACGTGCAGGTGTGCAACCTGCACACTCAGCCACGGCCTCACAGACTCCATGTTCCTTAACATCCATTACAAAAAGCAGGGGCTGAATTACTGTATTTTGGCTTCTTTGCCCACCACATATGGGTATCTGCTATATAAAAAAGCTCCGAACGGCTCTATAGTGTTAAATCTTCGTGGGGCTGGGAAGGGGAATTGTCTCAATAATTTATACAATTGTAACACCACAGCAGAATTACCAAACTAGCTCAAGCAGAGGAAGCCTGCCCTACATCCACAAGACTTCAGTTATAATGTATTTTGACCTACTTTTATTTTTTTTTCCTTGCACATAAGGAACTTATAAAAACACATCTGACACAAAGCCAAAGTAAAAACTCCTCAAATCCGAGGCGAGATGGGTACTGAAAAACACCCTGGAAAGTCACTTGGGAGAAGTTCTACCAGCTTTAGTTCAAAGCATCCCGTCTTCACCATCTCAAAAAATTTCTTTGATGGCCCAGCATAGTTGCGCACGTCAAATCCTACACGCCCGGACCCCTCTGAAGCAGCACACACTCGCTCCTCTCATCATTAAATAAGACCCCTGATGAACATACACCACTCTGGCTTCCCAACTGGCCAGAGCGCCTATCGTCAAACTGAAGGCCAACCATATAAATTAGGGTATTGCCTGGATGAAGGTTGGAGGATGTAAAGCTGAGGCAAACACTGATTTTTTCTGGTTGAGCCAAAATACCGTGGGCTACGTTCCCTTATAACACATATTTTATGTTTAGTGCCTTTTATTCCTCCGTTTTAAAGTAAGTACCTTGGAAGCATACTTCACAGATACTAAGTATTTGGTATTTTCCTTTATTCAGTGTCTTAAAGGGCTTCAAAAAATTGATCTCCCAGGGCTGCTGTGGGGTCACAGAAATTGATAACCCTTACAAGCTATGCTTATGTGAGCCCGCCTGCGTCTCCCAGATAGTGCACTTTGTAAATTAATCCTCCAAAGGCAAATATATTGTAAGTAGCTTGTTATCTCTAAAGTACTAAATTGAAGAATACATGGGATTATATTGACAGAAATTACATTTTCTGTAATGGGGTTTAATATATCTGAAATCTCTCCCATAGGCTCCTACTCTCTCTAAGAGAGGAGGGTTTGTTAATGTAGGTGCAATGGACATCAAGACCAAATTTATTCACTAAAATGGATTAGGCCATGTAATCAGAGCTTCAGTAATATTAATCTCTGACACTTATTGAATGGAAAAAAAATACTTTTGTCTGCAAACTGGCATTTCTCCCTCCCTCTTCCCCAGCAGGCTCGCCATTTGCCTTGGCCATTTTCTGGGTATTACTTCAAAGAGGATAAGGTTTCCCATCATAAACACTAATCTAAAAATATTAGAACAATTAATTAGATACACTTAGTTTTACAAGGTATTAGATTGCAATACACTTCAAATATGACACTTGTTCTGGGACAGTGGGAGAAACCTGCGTTTCGATGCAGTATCAAAGAGTAATAAATCAAACTTTTTTTTAAGGGTTCGCTGCTGTGTTTTTATACTTAAATCACGCGTAATTTTCACTGGTTGCCTTCACCACATCCTGGACAGTTAACAACCCAACATCCACTGCAGAATCAGCACGGATCCTGATTTCCTTCAAACAAATTGCTACTACAACAGGTCAGGGGCTCCAGCAACCCTTCTCTGGAATAAATAAATAACAGTGCTCCACGCCTTACTTCGGCAGCAAAGAGCCAGATCATCCTCAAAGGTTATTTAAGCTTTCAAAAACTGGACTTCTAAAACAAATTGGTATAGAAGGATGCCAGTCAAAATGAAAAACCCCACTAACACCATTAAAAAGAGCATGACAGCATCCCAAAATAACAATACGCTCTGCAGAAATGGGGCCAATCGCCCCTTTTTTTTCACCCAACATCTCAACCTCTTCCAAGACCAAAGTTCTCAAAACAGATGTGGCTTCCTATTGAAGAAGTCACATCCTCAGCCAGAAGGAGGACTGGTACCCAAATCTGAACATACCAAAATCTGCCCAAGTGATGGGAAAATAAATAGGGCTTGTTTTCTGCAGCAGCAAACCTTCTAGTTCCCATAACTGAAACCCAGCTGTATTCCTTTTGCATCAATAAACTGCTGGGGGCGGGGGGGGACGGGGGGGGAAGCAGACAAGGGCAAGGTGTGTCCTCAAAAATGCAAAGCATTAGCCGGAGGGTGCCGGCGGCCGTATAGAAACACTAAGGAAAATTACTTACCAATTGTTCACTTGAAGTATAGTGAGCCCTGTGTCTTGTGCCAACTGCTTTTTCTGTTCTTCTGAAGGGTAAGGGTGCTATAAGACACCAAAATAAATATATACATTTAAAACAATGCACTTTTTTGCCTACTTTTTATTTTAAATTAAAAAAAAACACCCAAAAAACAGAAGCGTGACATCTATTATTGAAAGGTGAAAATGCTGAGGTGTGTCACTCTTTTATAATTATTAATGGGCTACTACATCACTTAATTAATGGCAGTAAAAGACAAGCCAATTATAAAGATTAGTGAAGTGGAGAAATAACTGCTTAGGATACTGGCAGTACCTTGATACTCCAGAAGGATATTTGTTGCATTAGCTGAAAGTTTTTGCACTTGTCTCAAATGACCGAGTAGAGTCAAATCACCTTTTTTTTTTTTTTCTGTACTTCACAGAACAATAAAGAATGTAATAAAGCACTTCTCCTTAAAACTAAAAAACGCTGATGTTTTCTGAGATAGTGAAGACAAATCTTGTCAGTGCCCCAAAATAATTTGCAAATAAGATCAGCATCCTGAACATAAACAAATGCCTGGGTTTTGAACACAGGCCAATGCAAGTTCAACGATCAGCACATTTTTGCCTGACTTTAACATAGCTGTGCTGCACTAATCCTAAAAGACAGAAAATAAATACTGGTTTAATTGAAGATAATGTTAAAATTCAATCATAAGTTAAGTTTCTTGTGAGAACTCGATTGCTTTCTCAGAAAATTTGCTTCTGCATGAATACAGAGTGGTTAATAAATCAACAGCAAAAACCACATCCAAGTTTGAAATTTAGAAATATCATTTCTGTCCTTTCCCGCCACATAAAAATGTCACTGACCCAAAACGAAATGGCCAAATATTGCAAACGTAACAATTCCCAGAAAAACCCCCGTTTTGACGATCCCGTTGGGTTCCTAACTTGGGCACCCAAGTCTCAGTACACATTGGATTCAGACCTGGTCTGCTGTGAGGTACTTAATAACATTTCAGTAAAGGTAATTTGATATAACTGGTTAGGCCTACCCCAGCATCCCATTTAGCAGTTGGCTGTCACAAAGCATTTGCTGTTATACACACATCCCTTTTTTCCCCCAAAACATTCCTGTATTCGTCAGATGTACTCTTCGGCATAATATTACACGAGATGTAAACTGAAACCTTGTAAAGTGTAAGAATTTAAAACCTCGTAAAATTCCGCAATCTTATTGGTATCGTAACTATTTAGCAGATTTTATATATTCTTGTAAACAGCATAATCTGACAGCTAATGGCTATGTTACATGCCTGCATCACCTCACTTTACCAAACAGGAATTTTTGTTGTAACTCTGGCAACTTCCCTTTGCCCAACATACCCATTTCAAAGCCCAACACTGTGGCCATCGGCTCCAAAAGATACATTTTTTTTCACCCCAAAATGGTGCAGAATTTCTCATTCTTTCAAAAATACTGTTTTCTTGAGAGTAAGCCCACAGAAAACCTGCACGCCTGTAAACTGCCCCCCTGCATTTTCTGTATGTACGTGAAACAGCTCCAGAATTGCAAAGCAGAAGACACAGGGAAGGGTATTTTACTTCTTTTTTATGGGTAATTTGCATTTTGCACATGCAGAAATATAGCATGAATTTTATAGTCTGCCTTATATACACGTTCATCCACAACAGCCGTACTTGACTTACGTCCATCTAGCTGAACATAACATTTTGCTTCCCTTCAAAAAAAACCCCTACAGAGATCATTTGTAACATTTTCATCTTTATAGCTTGCTTCCCATTTCATTACTTTGCTATCAAGCAAGGACAAAATTATTCTTTTTTTTCTTATTTCGCTTTGCCACCTTACATGTGATCTAATTTTAAGTAATTGAACAAACTGTGTCTAATTTCATGCAGCAAGCAATAATTACTAGACAGCCTCTAGCTATTGGAATTAAGAACTCTGTCTCCATTAAGCAATTTTCAGTTGTTCTGGACTTTTTTCCAAATAGACAAGACTGGATAAAATTAGCCATCAGAATAATACAGTCACAGTAAAAATAATTGCTTTAAAAGTCCCAACCCCCAAATTCCTCCAATTGTGGTATGTTTAAGGTCATCTGATTTTTTTTTTCATAGCCTAGCACAGCATAAACTTTTAATTTCATGACAAATCTATAATTGCCATAATCACATGACAGCCAGGACTTCACACAGCTAATCCCTCTTAGCTAAAGGTTCACAGTGCAGCAGGCTTTTTAACTATGATTCGGTGTGGTTTAAAATATCTTAAATGCTGGGCATCCTTATTATATAAGCTTTCTGCGGCTCGTACGAGTTGTTCCTTTGTAGGCTAAAAAAAAAAAAAAATAATAAAAATGACTTGACAAAGAATCAGCATGCCACAGGCTAGGTTGCTATAAAAACATTCAAAGCCTTGTTGCATTCCCACCCACAGGGCTAGGAAGGCCTGTGCTACAGGCAAAGGCAGACATCACATCGCAACAGAGAGAAAGGGGGAAGCCCTGAGAACTGCCATTTTATGAAGAAATAGGAAATTCGGTTGAAACTATTGCTGTTGGTCTTTATTTCACCTGGGCGAGAACACCAGGTGCCTTCCAAAAGCTTTCTAATGGTTGCTTAAAGGGATAGACACACACATGCAGATATGTGCATACATATTTGCATATATATGTATATTAATTTGCATATATATGTATAATATATATAGAAAATATATATATGTGTATTTTTTATATATATATATCAGTTATATGGTTCAGTTTTAGGTAGTCCTGCGAGGAGCAGGGAGTTGGACTTAATGATCCTTATGGGTCCCTTCCAACTTGAGATATTCTATGAAATACATAAATATATAAATATATTAATATATATACAAGTGCGTGTCTAAAACCACTGCATTGGCTCCAAGTTGGCAAGCCCACCTATCACTCCGGCTCACTTTGGGATATCAAAGCAAATTGTACCACTGTTCAATAAACAGTGACTTGAGACCTTTACTTTGTTGTGTACATTAGCTCCTACCATTATCTCTTAAAAGCTTAATTATTTGCAAACAATTGATCAAGATGGGAATTGGAGAAAAGAGACGCTGGACCACCGGGAGAGCTGCAATGCATTAGGAGAGCAAACAGAATTACCTTTAGGTCTTATAATCAGAATTAACGATTGGGACCGTACGCGGGGCAGCGCGAGAAGCTGTAACGCTCTTGCTGGAGTGTTTTCCATTTGATCTGCATTAACACCTCGAGTGAAAGCCATAAAACGGTGATTACAGATGGGAAGGCTGACCCTCCTTCCCAGAACCAGCCCAGCTTGTGTGTACTGGAAGACTGCAGACAGGGTTTCTTGCCAAGGCCAGAAGAAAAGGGCAAATCCAAGGGGAAAAAAAAGTAGGAAGCAGGCAATCTGGCTCTGGTATTTTCTGATCACGCCTGCTGCTGCCACAGCACTACAGAGCAGCATCCACCAAACGGTATGAGACCCAGTGCTTTTCCCTTCCCATAAATCTAGTGCTGAAATGCGGATTGTTTGGCACCATTAATGTGTTTTTGAGGCTCTGTGGTATTACTTTTAATAATGACTTAGTACAGAAAGTGATTGCTTAATAACACCATCAAAGTCTGCATGCAAATGAAAATTATCCCTGGGGGATTTGCCCAGGGTAATATGAACAGTTAAGGAACATTTGAAAAGGTAAAAATAACTATGCAAAATATGAGTCAGAGCAGTCATTTTAACAGTAACAAAGAAATCAAAGTGACAGAGAGAAAAATGTAAGTTTCCATCATATTCTCTCATCACTGTTTTATGAATGGTATTTAGAGAGCAGCAGTCTTAATAAAAGCCCCTTTTTAATGCAGCCGAGATCATTTTTAGCAAAACAAACAATAAGACTTTTTTTTACCACCTTTGAATACAGCCGGTGGTTAAAAGTCTCCAGTAGATACAGATGGAAAGCATCCAAGTTTGTCTCTTAATGATACCCCTTGTCCAAATGCACTCCTTTCCTCAAATTTTCCACCCCAGGCTGCAAATGCCGGATGCCAGGACAGCGGTAGACTTTATCATATCTGTAACCCAGTATCAGTAACACTCCCACCCTCCCTGCCTTGCCCACCCCAGCGGCTCATCGTGATGGTCGCAGAAAAATACAAAAATAATCCTGTCCAGAGCTTACTGCTGAGACAACGGGAGGCAAACCCACCCCTTCTCACCCCCTCAGATTACGAATTCCTCGTGGCACCGAACCGCCTCAACACCAACACTGCCAACCAGCCCCACCACAGCACAGAGGCAGAAGCAGTCCCCAAGCAAGAGGTCGAATGTTACGTTATAAGGATGTTGTGGCAACCATCCAGTGTCGCCCTTATCGCGGCAGCGCCATTGCTTGGCTGGCCGCGCAGGGAGAACCATTTCAGAAGTCCTTTCATCCCCTTCCTCCAGCCCTCTGCCTCCTCCAGAGCGCAGCCTAAAGCACCAAGGTGAGATGACCTTGAGCTAAACTCTGGTAAGGGATGGAGAGAAACTACCCCCCTCCCCCCAAATGTATGCCCTCAGGAGCGCCTATTAACTGTTTTCTAACCTCAAAATAAGAAGGAAAAAACCCCCTCACACTGTGATTTTCTTGTTTCTGAAGAGCAACCCAGCCTACACCCAACTCAGTAACCTGAATAAAGCCCAAGGTTCAGCCCTCCAGTGATAAACTGCACATTGGTTTTATGCTGAACTCTGAATCCTTGCTTTACCCAAACTTGTCCGGGGTTACCTAAGGCAGCGGCGCTGAGGTTTGGGTCTCTCCCCTTCCCCTACCTCCTCCTGGTTTGCATTTGAACTGTTTACATTAGTGATCAAGTTGATCTACGACAAATGATTATTTTTTTTTAATATACATAATGCTTTCCCATTGTCTCTCAGCTTTATGAATTAGTTTTACTGTTGCAGTGAATGCTTTTTTTGTCTCCTGACTGCACATTATCAAAGGGACACTTTGTGCCTGCCATTTGCATTACAAAAGCGGTGCATGGTGTAGTCTAAGAACAGAGCTTGAATTTATAGCAGTCGAGTCCTGGATCCTCACACATGCCGGCCTCCAAAAGAATAACGGGGGTTTCTGCATTCGCAAAGTAGCCAAAAAATGGTTGGATCACTATCTGTAAAGTCACAAGATTTCAACCCGCTTTCTTCACTGGCCACTAGCGTATTTAGAGGGAGCGATAAAGAGAACGCATTGAGTCCCCTTGCCTATTTTGCAGGCTACGTGAATCGGTTTACAGACCATCCTTGCGACCTGCTTTATATTCAGGCGAGGCTGTAAAAAAGTTGCCAAGTTGAGGTGAGCTGCTAGGAAGGACGGGGGCGGGGGGGTGTGCGGAAAATCAACTCGGAAGCTGCAACCTCGATACCGTTTATCCCATGGGACTGGCTTGCACGTCGGAGGAAATACTAAACACCCAGAAGGAAGTTGTTTTATTAGAAATGCATCTATGAGGCTGGGAGGAAAAAAGCCTGGGCAAAGTTTGCACAGTCTTTTCCTTGGCCGAGAGCAGTGAGTCAGCCTGATAATGCTGTTGAAGTGTGAGCTGGCTTTGGCATTTAAAACTCCTCGTTCCTTTTTCAGCGCAGCAAGAAAACGCAGTCCATATGACACGGTCATGCTGCAGACAAAGCTAGCCTTTTCCTCTTCCAAAAGAAAATATTTCCTCAACTTATTATAATAGTTTAATATCCCCGTGGTAAGATTTTTTTCATAGCATTACTGTTAATAAATCCTTGTGCTGCCAGAGTTATTGAACTGCAAACTATGAACGCAGTATCAACAGGCGTGCTCGGTCTTGTAAAGTTAAAAATGCATCAAAATATACAAGGTGACAAGATGCTGCATCCCTGTATTGCTCCGGCAATGCCACATGCTGCCGCTTGACTTCTGGCATCAGCCAAATCCTATGAGGTGGGGCTGTGAGACACTGCCCATCGTCTCCCATACAAAAGGTTCTGCAGGCTGCTTTGGCAACCCTGCCAAAAAATAAAAGGTGAGGAAAGGAGGCAGAATCTGACTCTCCTAAGGCAAACACAGGGTGTAAAATACAGAGCCAATACCCCAGAAGTTTTAACATCTGAACGTGTATTCACTGCACAACCTGATTAAACAGGGGTTGGGTTGGTTTTGCAGGCAGGGGGGCAGAAGAGACATTTTATTTGCGGCGGCTGACAAGGGGGGGAGAGGTATGGGCAACAGCAACACTTTTTAATGAAGGAGTTATGCTGGGGAAAAAAAATGCTCTGTGCTTCTCTTTTTTTCCCATTTGCCCTTTTGTAAATAATTTTCTTGCAAGAGTTGTCTGTGAACAAGTTTTGGCACTTGCTAACATAAATATCCTTTCCAAGGCTGATGGAGAGACATGGTATGGCTTGGGATGTGCTGCCAATACTTCTCTGGTGGCCCCATCAAATTATTCATAATGCAAGCACTCATTAAGGAAAAAAAGTTCAGATCATCCCTTGCACAGGATATTACAGAAGTCAGAAAATGGAAAAACCTTTTAACTCATCTAATCCATCCCTTGGCTGCTACAATATTATTCCTTCCATACCATATATTATTACCCACTGCCTTTTCCAGTTGAGCTTTAGCTAGTCCAAGCAATGGTGCTTCTGCTATTTCCTTTTGGAGACACTGATAGACCTCAGTGTTTGGAGCTTACTCTGGCTCCCACCAGCTTTCAGTTTAAGTTGAGCCTATGCAGACACTCCCACACCATACCCGGGTAATTGAGCGGAGCTTTTCCCATGTTAAACATTCCTTTAGTGCCTGTTCGGATGTGCATGCTGAAACACACACGCAGTACTTGCACACACGTGCTAACTTCTCTTAACACACTTAAGAAGTGATTTTTTGCTCTAGCACCAAGATTATTTGTGCTAACGTGACAGGGGCGATGCACTTTCCCATCCTCTGCACCGGTTTTCTTTTTCTTTTTTTTTTTTCCCCCTCTAGGACAGCATAAAAATAACAAAGGACAGGGTAATTAAAAGAAAAACGGCATCTGAAAGATCAGCAAAACTCTCTTCATCGCAGCCCATGGCCGAAAACAATGAAGCATTACATCCAAGTGACACCAAAGGAACTGAGGAAATGCATCATCCGACTTCCAACCACGTTAGAGCTAAAATTCACATCCTTGAAACCCAGCTTTTCAGTTAAGCCGGCATCTTTATCAGGCAGCCGCGGAAAGGCAGGAAGGTGAACCCCAGCCCTAGGTGAGTGGCTTTTGGGAAGGAGGAAAAAACATCCTCGGCATGCTAAAGGAAAGCCCGACTGCCTGATAACTCTGTAAAAGTGCTGCTGTTGTTTTTAGAGCCGGCCTAAAACAGATTAGCTCAGGTAAATATCTCCTAACCAGAAGCCTTTTCTCAGCAATAAGTCACTGCCCTTATCTACCTCAAATGACTTTCTAAACAGGTGGGCTCGGAAATAACTCCACAATCGCTGGGAAACGCCAGCGACAGCGGTTGTAATCCCACAGAGCTAAGCCGAAAGCTTTTATTTGTGCTTTCTGCTCTCTTTCTCAGGCTGCTGTCGGTATGTCAGGAGCTCCCTCTAAGCAGGGGACAAAAACGCTCCCCTACACCTACCCCATATGCCCACCAGGGCGATGGAGGGCTGCTGTATTCAGCAAGGTCCCTAATATCGACCATAGGCTTTAGGACAGAGCAGGAGCTTTAGGCAGGTTTCCTGGGGTGATAGCACCCTTGGGAGGAGCCACCAAGCAATTTGGGAAGCCTCCTGCCATGAAGCTTGGCCACCTTTTCTCATGGAGGGACCAAGCAGTCGCGCAAAAAGGGTTCAAGGCAACCACCGCATCGAGGTGCCAATCTCCAATGCCAAGATGGTGGGGGGTTTACATTCGAACATCTTCTATTTGAGAAAAAGAACAAACCACCACTGAGGAAGGAAATGAAAAGATAAAGCTGCTATTTTGCAACGCCACTTTTTTGGCATGGAAAGTCCTTGAACAGATGCCCCGTCCACCATTAAATATTCACAACGTATCCTTGTAAAAAGAATAAAGCCCACTCAACTTATAAGCAAAACCACAATGTGTTCTTCGTAAAAAAAGATGCATTTAAAGATCCGGGAGGAAAAAAAAAATGAGGAGGGAAAAGAAAAAAAAACCCCCAAGCCAGCAAAACACCACCACTCTCCGAAGAAGCAGACTCTTGGAAGTAGCGTGCATTCTCTGGCGTTAATTTTCCCACTTAAATTACAGTGATGCTGTAGCCTCATCTCATTAGAGATCATTGTCCCCAGTAGACAGTTGTGTTTATGGGGGATTCTTGCTGTTCCACACCTGCTGCTCAGGTTGCTACGTGATAAAGCCTGCATACAAACAGCAGTCTTGAGGTTGCTGGACTGCAACTGATGAGCCCAGGCTAATTCAGGGGTGATTATGTAGTTTACTGGACCACTAAACCTCTTTAAGCTTGTAATTACTGCCTATTTGAGTAAAGAACATTCAAAAGCAATTCACTGCATCGTGCCTGCCACAGCTGGAAGCAGGCTGCCAGCAGTCTGCAGGGACATTAAAATCTACAGGGACGGGGATTCGAGCAGAGCTCGTAGGCACTGACGGCGGCGGCGGCAGCCAAGTGTGTTCACATTCCAGCTCACCTTTTCTGACCAGGCGTACTATTAAAGGTGCAATGAAAACTATAGAAAAGCAATAAAGATGACAAATAACGGGACATAATTGAAAGAACTGCATTTTAATGACTCTCCCCCTCTTCCCTCTCCCCTTATATTGGCTAAAAAAAAAAAAAAAAAAATTAAGCCTTTTTGTCATGACAAGGGAAGGGAAACAAAAGGCCTTTTGCAAAAGGGGAAATGCGCTGCATCAATGTGAGTGTTTCACTTTTGAAAGTTGGGGGCTTCCCTCGCGTTTGGAAGTTTTAGAAAGAATACATTTACTCGTAAAGTGAATGCAGTCTCATTACGTATTGGGCAGCAATGATGATGCAGAGGCATCTTAATCACCGAACCTTCACGAAACCCTCCAAGAGGATCTCCAGGCGTGGAGCACGTGCAAAACCCCTCTCTCATCACTGCACCGCTTATGAGCACTGGGAAATGCCCCAAACCACCACTCTGCAAAACAACGCCACCCGGCTCAGCAACACAAAAGTCAGGCACAGGTCTTTACTATCGAGATGAGGATTGTTGGGGTTTTTTTTTAATAATAAATCCCTCTGATTCTGTTTGGCTTTTGAGTTTTGAACAACTCAAGTCCTCCTTTTCAAGTCTGCCCCTGCAGCTCTCAATGAGCAGGAAGTTATTAAAAAAGCTGCCTTGTTTTTTTGCATAATTAGAAGCCTTCGGGAGCGGGGTCTGGGGGAAGAAGAGCAGATCAAATAGGACCTGTGACACAGGCAGAAAGGTTGGTAATGGGGATTTTTACAAGTGAGTAAACTAAGGTCCGGAGAGAATTGCTCCAGAGAGGATTGCTCCAGCAGAGCTGGAGAACAGCACTGGCGGAACGGAGGGAAGTTGCCAACGTGGCCACCAAGCCCCAAGGCTGCCTTGGCTTCACCAGGAGCTCTGACGAGGTGGCAGCGCCTGCCCGTGTGGCTCCAATTGAAGAGCCGGGTCCTTGGAGCCCTCCCTTCCTCCAGCCACTCCACGCCGCCGTCTCCCTGCTATTATACTGCCATGTGTGAGGTCCGCGTCGATGGGCCTAACGAGCCGCCCTATTAACTAACTGCACGAAATGTACTTTAAAGCCTCGCAGGACATTTGGAGACCCAGAATTCATCAGCGTCGTTTCCCTGTCCCGCTAACAACTACCACAGCTGCCCGGGAGAACGGGGTGGGGGGAAAAGCAAAAATAAACATGGAAAATAAAATAAACCGTTGCTATCGATATAATTAACCCTGGACTGAAGGTAAATTTAAGAGATGGGACCTCTTTCTCTCCTCATCTAATAAATTGCCTTGTTTTAAAAAACATGGACATTATAACCATGCATGCGTGAGCATGCCACTGTTAACAAACATCAGCTTTTAAAGGAGAATATAAAAGCATTTGGGAAGTTTATTCTTAAAAAGCATGTAAATTCCCAGGCACAACAATCCTCCAACTAACCCCATCCGAGCTCCAAAGAGCCACGGGCTTATATGTTATCCAGCCATCACTCTTATTAATATTCATTAGGTAGGTCTACTTGCATTTTCATAAGCTGCGAAGGTGGCAAAAGAAACAATCAGAATTCTTTAACACACAGGCATTATCAATTCAACATCTGCCAAATAGGAGCACACGCAGATCTGAGGTTGAAATTCAAATGCAATTTACCTGGGCTAGAGCCGGGCCTCACTTCCCAACACCCAGCAAGCTATTTCAGGCACTCTCATTTTATCCATCCCAGCTTTTACATCCCCATAAGTTCACTCTCCATTATTTTTACCTTTAAAACGAGAGTCCCTCATAAATTACCTCCTTCGTTCCTTAGCTCTAATGAGTTCCCTTCTGCTAAAATAGCCCAAGATCGCATATATGAATAATACAGCCAAGTTTTAACTCGGTAAACTTGACTAAGCAATTCTGCTTTCTGACTAGAGAATTCATTTATCTACACCCATTTAGCATGCGAAATCCCTTTGACTGGCTTCAGGGTGCAGACCTGTGCAGAAATACAGACCTTCTGACCAGCCTGGGCTAAAATTTAACTCTGAGAGATGAATTAAGAAGTGTCCAAAAGAAAACAACTGCTCTAATTAATTATTTACCCTACTTAGCAAAGAAACATGGCTGATAATGCTAATGAATTTAAGAATAAAACAGACATGCATTCCCAGGATGATATTTATATGCGCAAGGACGTCCACCAAAAAAAAATGCGATTTAGATTCCTGAGAGCCAGGAAAAAGCACATCCCATTTCTCCCCCAAATCTCTAGATTTAACCCTAAATTAACACGCATTTGTCCACAGGTTCACTATATATTGATTCCTGTCCTTATAAAAACCTCATTTAAAAGGCTTGGATGGTCTCCAGGATGTGACTCTTCCCTTTTGGCAACCTGCTCAGACCGAGAGGGCTCCCCCATAAAAAATAACCTTTTCCCTCTCCAAAGTCGATCCAGCTCTCCACCAATTCTGCCTGGCTTTCAAAAACCTTTAAAGACCAAACTGTATCCTCCCTCACAGAAGGTCAGCGGGACCAAACTTTGCATTTCAGTCTGAATATTCAGGGGGCAAGGCACTTCCCGGGGCTCGGCATTGGCCAATGCTGGGGGGGCAAGCCCTGAAATGGCAAACATGTCTGCACCCATGTAACTTTAGATATGGTGATTAGCTGCAGCAAACTCAGCCAAAGCCTGGGGTGCCTACATCATATGTACTCATCTTTGTAAGACGAGACCCTTGGTGGAAGTCTTCTACAGGATGATGGATGGACGAGGTTTTTGGAAGGGGCTCTTCAAAAACCCAATGAGAGTCAGCTACAAGAAACCAGTGCCTGCCCCATCCCCAGCCTAAGCATCCCCCCATCTTCTTCCACCTGGTCTCCTTCGAGGCCTGGACACATCAAGCACCAAACGCATGCGGATGCCTCCACCAATACCACCATAAAAGAGACAACAACGTATTTGGAAGCAAAAGCGTTGAGATGGCGTCTCACATCTACGATGTGATGGCCATTAATAGTTTGCAAGGATATTACATATAATCAATTAATTTTTTTCATTACCAAGCTCAAAATCTTCCTCTGCTTCCCCCTCCTTTCTGAACAAAACTCCGTATTTCTTTTAGAAAGACCTAAATGAAAGTAGCTAAAGACCAAAAAAATGTCACCACTAACAAGTTACAAAGTAAGAAAGAGCAACCAGGCACATTTGATCTTGTACTATACACAAACCTTTCTAAGATGACTGCTCCAATTAAAAAAAAAGTCAAAGTTATCATTTTGATGATACAATATGACAAACTTGACTATTATATGCATATATTTTGTTTAATGGCTTCATTTATTTTAATAACAAAGAGGAACTAGATCTTCACAGATGAAAGCTTTATTTCATGGCTTCGGTGCGACTGGGATTTTTAAAATCTGTGATGTTAACCAAAATGTGATAATGGATGTTCTCAAGGGCCCTATTTTATAGCATTTTATGCAGAGCCAAACTATATGCGAGACATTACAAACATGATGTTTAGCCCTATTTTAAGAAAGTAGAACTGACTCCAGTGTCAGAGGCCCCTGTAATTGTTTTCCTCTGCTCCTTGCTCCTCTGAACAGTTACTTGTGCAGCAAAGCCTGGCTGTAGAAATACTGTGACAAAGGCATTAGCTCTCCAAAGACTTGTTATAAAACGATATTGAAAGGCACTGTTTGTGGGATTTTGGCTGGGAGGGGATGAGAGTGATCACGATGTATCTACTTTATCTATACCAAGCAGTCTTGAAGGGTCTGTTGACATCCAGAAGAGACAGGCAAAAAAGATGCTAAAAAAATAAAAAAGATGCTAAAAAAAGAAGATGCTAATTCTGCTACCGTTTTTATGTCAGTTAATTCCTAAGACAGAGATAATCAGAAACACCTCATCAAACTTGATCATGCTCTCAATCCTTCTGAAGAACTTCTCATCTACTCCACTTTCTTTTATTTTTACGTTAGTAGATTGAAAACAGTTGTTTCAGATGACAGCAGCATTCATGCGTACGCAGCATTAAGGATGCTCTTGTTTAATACATTTTATACATATACATGACTTTTCACGCATGTAGAGGTGTGCATGCATGTATGGGGAAATTTGCAAAATACGCCTTCCACCCCCAAAAGCAGGGACTCCACCACTGTTTTAGGGAAGGTAGCCCAAGATGGTAGCTCATGATTAATGGCTGTATCATCCCTGGCTCGGCGGCGGCGAGGCCCCAGGTCTGATCTGCCAAACATCCCCTTCGTCTGCAGCCGATCAGCAGATGTAACCACATAGGCCCTGTCAGCTTGACATATCATTCCTACGACAATGTCAACGAGTATTAATGTTCAATTATCTGTCCTAGAAATAACCCTCGCCTTTACGCATTGTGTAACTGGGCGCGTGGCACTGCAGTAATCCAAACGACAAGGGCAGAGATGCCCGCGCTCACCCGCTCGCTGTGAGCTGGCTTCCCAACATTGCAATGACATTGCCTTGCGGTAGCGCGTGGACGCCTTCCCCCTCCTTCTTCTCCTTGGTTGTGGTTTCTTGGGGTTTTTTTGGAAGGCATGCCACGAGGACCCCAAAGACCTTTCTCCACCTCTTTGCATGTTGTGTGTCACCCATCAGTATGCCAAGATAGGCACGGAAAAGATGTATTTTGACTTCACGCTCATGCAGAACCACGAGGAGTTTGCTTGTTTGCTTTTATAGAGGGCCATAAGCCGCCCGTTACCTGGCAGCCTCTTTTTATGTCCCACACATGGGTACATATACATATATATATATATATAGTGTGTGTGTATATATATATGTATATAAAATTTACCATCAAACACAAATGTCAACAGTGGCTTCTTCCAGAGCTGAGTCAAGATCAATGCAATGCCCAACTGCAGGGCTGAAGCAATTTGTCCAAATGAAGCATTACAGCTTCCCTTTGTTAAAGCAAGTTAAAAATAAGGTCCCCAGTAGAGAGATGATTTGAAGAACAAACATGAGTTCATTCCTGGCATCTTTTACTACTGTTCAAATATTAAAATTATCGATCAGGCCAAATTCAAATAGGACTCTTGGAGCAAAAAGCTTACCAAGTATTTCTTCTTCTAAATCAGCGTTACAGCCAAATTACTGCTCATTCGAATAGGCTGCAATGGAGTTTGCATCATTTTTCTTTTTTGTTACTATGGCGCAGCTTCCTTGAACTAACATTCAAAGGTTATCGGCTGTAAGTTATGCTTGCTAAGTCTTCTTATACAACTCACAATCGGAGGGAGGGAGTGGGAGGAAGCGGTGTGATAACCAGTGCCAGCTTTGAGATAAAGCCCTCTACCTAATCTCTGTTTATTTAGACAACCATCTAACCGCAGCACCGGGCGTAAAAACAAGCCAGGTGTACAGCCAAGGGAATTTCTCCTGCCTTATCGTGACTGCTTTATATTTTGGGCAAAGGCAAGCAGAGTAGTTGTTTTTTTTTTTTAAGATAACTTTGAAAATTTCAATAAACCCAAAGTTTGAGGTTTTCATGTTTGGATTCACTTGGCTGGCCGGGCTTTTTTGCTTTGTTTTTTTAGGAGGGGAGGTGACGATAACAAAGCACATTTTATTCTCTGCTTTTGTATTTCTGGAGGTTTTGGAGAAAAAGGTTTGCTATATCACATTTAAGAATGAAGATCCTGCATTTGAATTATTTCCCACCCGAGGGGATTCAGGGCATTTGGAACAAATATACGTATTGTGGGAGCAAACTGGAACAAACTGAGTAGCGTTTGAAATGTATTTCACTGTAGCGAGCCGACAGGGGGTCAGGCACCCAGCACACCTCCACAGCAGCAGCGCTGAAGCTGCTTTTCCAGTGCTGAAGCTGCTTTTCCAGCACAGGTGCCAAAATAGAAAAGCTCTTGCAGGTCAGGCCATGAGAAGCAGCCCCATAAGGCGCCTGGCTGAAGGATAACTGAGCTTCCCTGCAGCTTCAGCGGCAATATTAAACTGTGGTGGGAAGCGTGCATGTCAGCTGATGGCTCTATTTCTCCTGCCATATGAGCCCAAAGTTGCCTCCAATGAATTCAAACTCGGTTTTCCCCCTTTTTTTCCCCCTCTGATAATTCACCCCACTGTTTGCTCAATCATTTTAGGTAGGGGGAAGTGATGAATGTTGCTGAGTGCCAGTTTTTTTGGTGCAAGATGAATAACCCCAAGGAGCAACTGACACTGAGTCCCAGGCTCCTGTCAGTCCGATAATTGATGATGTTTTCACTGTAAGGGGTGGGGACTGGGACACATTAAGGCTCAATAGGGGAAGTAAACGGAGTGAATTGACTCAGCAACTATGCCTTTTACCATGGCTTCTAATAAGGATAAACTGATTACTGCCAAATGTACTTTAACATCACAGGGAGGGGGAAAAAAATAAATCGATCTGCTCGAAGGAAATAAATGCCATACCAGAAATTCTTCTACAAGTGAAGTTTTATATTCAAAAGAGTAGAAGCATGTTTCAGGAGCATGTTGCTGCTTCTTTCCAAGTTGCCATTTGCCGCTAAACCAAAAATGAATTTGCAGCCTTGAAATGCACCCTAAACATGAACGCTGCAAAGTGACTGCTACAAAGCCAACATATCTTTTTTCTTATCTCACTCTCAAATGACTTCAGTAACAAAGAGGTGCCCAGCAATGCTCACGCTGCATTTCCAATGGTGACTGGGAGAGCGGATGCTCCGCTTCTGCGCCAGGCAGTGGGGAAGGCAAGCAGGCAGCCGCCCAGGTTGCCAGGGGTGACTATGGAGCTGACAGCCCTGGGATGCAG
>NW_009260187.1:916024-937220 GCF_000687185.1 Egretta garzetta
CTTACCTTTGATCCCTCCTGGTTTGGCTGGGAACAAAAGAGCCTGTTCACCGGGGCCCCTTGCACGCATATTTAACGAAAGCGGTCATCGCCTAAAAGCTGATTAATATGTTTGCTTTATGTGAGGCGGGAGGAGGACCGCGGCCATCTCGTGCCGCCACACAGGTAAGTGCCAGGCTGTAAAAACAGAATATATCCTAGCTTGTGTGTCACACAAAATAAATCAAGGAAATCCACCATAAGGGAAATAAAAATGACTAAAACAGGTAAAGACAATTTTTGTCACCAATGCAAGAAGTTGCCAAGGCTGGCGATGGCGCCAGGAGCGATTTCCCTGTGTACCCGAAAACCTGCGTGGAGTTTCTGTCATTAGAGATTTGGTGCTGCTCTGACACCAAGGGCTATCAGCAGCTCGAACATGCTGTCGCAAAGATGCTGCCGGCTACGGGAACCATGGAGGATGCTGTCCAACCCTCAGCGGCAACTTTCATCGCCGCATATTGTCACCATAGCAATGAAGCTGGATGCGGGCAAATTACATGGGTCTGTCATCACTCAGCCCCAGCCTGACAGCCTTCAGCACCAGTCGCTCTCATCCAGCCTCAATACGCAAATACATCCTCAACAGGCCCAAAAGTAATAACCTGCCCTTTTGCAATGTCATCGTTTCACCGACGCTCCCAGTAGCAGTGTGCAGCCCTTATACCCAGTGGAGATGCTTTGTTTTATTCCCCGGTGAGTTTTCGTGCTTTAGGGAAAAGGAAGAGAAAAGCAAGGAAAGGGGGAACCAGAAAGGAGACAGTGGTACCCAAACTTCATGTATCAGAGACGATCAAGAAATAAACAAAAAAAAAAAAAAAAAAAAAAAAGGAAAGGAAAAAATATGTTACCCAAATGGCAGTAAAACATGAGAATTAATGCTTGAAAGGAATACAACACTTCCTATGCAAGGGTTTCAGCAAGGAATAGGAATGTTATTGTGAAAGTCTCAAGCTCCCTTTAATATTAAACACAGGAGTTGTATATAAAACGCATCCGCCACTCCCTCCACAGAAACAGGCGTTCGGGGTGAAGTCAGGATAACTGGCAAGGTATGCCGGGCTGTCACCGACAGCAAACACAGCAAACGCCCTGCTCTGCCTTCACGCCAACACTGAAATCAGGGGTCCCAGCTATTTTCACGGTCCTCCTGCCAGAGATGCCACAAAGAGACAATTAACTTGGTCTACTTCCCTGCTGCCTTGGTGGAAGTACGGCGAGAAATGACAGAAATCAGAGGTGGCAAACACTACCTCATCTAAAGCTCGTCTGCCTGGTTGGATTAATCATAACGTCTCTATTTTGGGAGAATTTCTGCGCGGGGTCAGTTTTTGCTCATCCCACCCATGCAAAGTCACCCCTTCCAACCACAGCGCGTGCAGAAGATGGTGCGAAAGATCTGACTTGGTGGTTACCTTACTTAGCTCATCTCGACCACGCACTTTGTATTTTACTTTGTGTTTAGTCATACAGAATAACCTGATTTAACAGAGATCCTATGTATCACGCAAGCCCTCTCACCATTTAGAAAGCCGCCTTTTAATGATATTTAATTTAGACTCGCTTATATGCTACATTTGCTAGTGAACACATGGGCTACGTGGCTCTTATTTAACACGTTCGCCATGCCCCTGTAGCGTGCAACATGCTCGCCGGTCCACGGCAGCCCTGGAAAGACAATTCACTGCCAGAACATTTTTAAAACTGATTTACTGTTCCAGAGAAACAACTACGCAACTAATCTTCCAGGGCAAATGTAACCTGAAGAACAACTAAACTGAAACGTATAAATTCCATATATACTTAAAAATATTATTGTCTGTAATTTAATATAACAATATTTCTAGGCCTATAACCTTGCACGCAGAGGCAATTTCCCAAGCATTAATACTTAAATGGGTCATATGCACCACATCTGTCATTCTGTCCTGAAGTCTATGAGGCACAACCAAGACTCTGCAAGCCTATTGATTTTTCTAGCATTTGCTTTAATTTACTTAACCATTGAGAAATCCATCAGTACATAAAGGGCAACTGTCCATTACTGCCTCATTTGCAGACATTCTTTCCCCTCGGTTTTTTTTGGTAAATATTTCCCCTTAAATCGCTGTGTGTTTACAGTGTAAAAATGAATCCGGAAAGTGCTCACACCTGTTTCTGTTCAGTAACTGCTGCACTGAGGTATATGTAATGTGCTTAAAGATAGAATAAATATCTAGACATTATTACATCTGTGTGCAAAGGGTGGTAAATTAGATCCTAATTACATTAACAGGGATTCTGCCTCCCAGCTTAAATTTTATATGAGCACTCCGTAAGAATCCAAAAGCTCTGCTGTGGTTTCTTTACGAGCTGGTGATTACAGCTACTTCCTATGCGGTCACTAAATATTCTGTTTACAAATAAATGAAGAAGCTTTGAGCCAACTTGCCAGGGTAATAATCCATGGTTGTTTTTTTTTTTCCCCCAGCAAACCTTTACCACATAAGCATGGCAACAATCAGAAGCCCTGGCTTCATCTAATTACTCTATCACATAATTTCACAAATTGCCTTTTCACTGGGGAGCCAAGTGCAAAACACGCTCACAGTGGGATTTCAGGCAGCAGCTTTCATTTACTACTCATTTCTTGTTAAATTAAACACAAAAACACCAGTTGTGCGAAAGAAGTCAAAAAGAATGCTTGCAAATGAGCCAGACAAGTGTATCTTATATTTATACCATTCGCACAAAATAGCTCATTGGCAAGCTGGAATTTAATGGCACCATTATCGCCTTTAACCCTTTTAAAGCCCAGCACGAGGCTGGTAACCAGATCATCCCAGCCAAACTCAGCACCGGTGAAACAGCATCAGGCAGCGCAGCGGCCTTATTAGCCAAGGTGGCATCCTTTAGTCCATAACCGGCGAGACGAGGCACCTACCACCCAGTCTTGCCTCCACGCAACCCCCTCTGGCTTCCAGGGGGTTTAACGGGGAACAACCCAGGGCAGAATTTGGCCCACGAATTCCTGAGTATTACACCCGCCTAATAGGAGGGAGGGGTGGTCCTACAAACAAAATCGAGTGGGATTTGTAAGTGCAATTCCTATTTCACCACAGCCCTCCGAGGTGCAGGGGAACCAGAGGGATTCGGGGGCAGAGGCACCTGGAGGGCCAGACCCCTGCTAATTATCTGAGCGCTAACAAGGCAGGATTTTAAGCTGCCACCGAGGAACACAAATTATTTTGAAAATAATTGCAGCCAGTGTAACATCGCTGGTGGAAGTGAACCTGAGGTTACACGGCTCTAAGATGACATTTTTTACATCAACAAGTACAAAACTAAAACATGGCCATTAGTAATTAAAGCTGTTCCTTTTGTAGCACCAGAGCCAGTAGGTCAGGTACCGTTTTACATCAGAAACCAGGCCTTGATGGCTGTAGATTTGCCAGCATTATCTGCACAGGGAGAAAAAAAACCCCACTCACAGCAGCTGTCTGTGTGCCTCGACATTGAAAATCCTATTCATACAGACAGGTGGAGTAATTTAAAAGCCAATGTGGTGCAATTTTGATGCAACTAATGCCACTGTTTACTAAAACGCCGCCATTACCACTGTTTATGAAAACATTACTAAAATTGCATTTTGTTCATAAGAATCCTAAGATTCTGGTTATTGCCAGCTTCAAAATTATTCTGCCCCCAACTGAAGCTGGTTTATCCTTTGCTATTCCCACACAAGCACAGAGCAACTCCCGGATCAGCGCAAAGTTCCCAGGAAATAAGCAGAGCTCTGCCAACAAATCTATTAGTTAGCCAGATTCATCTAATAGGGCATTTACCTTCCCAAAAATATCGCCTAGGGTCCTCAAAAGCTCTAGTTGACACAAATACAGGTTGTCTAGAAAGAAGAGTTTCACTTCAAATTTGATTTTAGGTAGCAAACAGAGCAGGCCACCTCAGGCAGAGTCCCACCATTGAGTTCAAAGAAAAGTCCTTGAAAAACTTATTTATATCATGAACAGACCCTTGGTGTTACTAGTGTGACTCAAGTGACACTTTAGCGTCACTAATGTGACTACCTCCCTTTTTGTATCACTGAGCATCATAGCAGAAACAATTTTTTTTTGTGGTTTCTTTCTTTTTTTTTTTAAACATATTTCCAAAATGTCTTATGCTGTACAGGTTAGATTAGAAAAGGTCAACCAGTAGCCTGGAAAGGAATAGTCATGCTATACCTAAAATCTGAGAAGTATTTTCTGGGCAGAAGTTTCTGGTTCATAAAGCAGAAGATGCCATGGTAAGTCTCCCAGACCTTGCCTTATTAAAATGATGGCCCACCACTGAAGTGAAACGAGTACTCTACTAAATACTGTGGGTCTAAATCAGGCAATGATGCAAAAGGCGAGGTAAATTAGATGACTAGATATTAACTTAAACTCTTTTCTGCCTACTTACCTTCTCTCTACACATATATTTAGCACTGCTGTAGCTTACAGGGTGAGGAGCTGGAAGTGCAAAGGTGAGTCTGATCAATACATTTGTTCAGATATTGAAAAATGGATGTTCAGCTGAGCATTTTGGGGAAAGGATGGCATTGTCCATGGAAATTTTTATCTTCCCATCAACAACAACAAAAAAAATCCTTTCTACAAAAGAAGTTTTTGGTGGGTAATTTTGATGGGCAGACAGTAAACATAACCAGTTAATACCAGGAATTAGGGATTGTTGAACATATGCAATGAGAAAAAATGTGTAAGCTCTAACAGTGCAGGTTCTGTTCAGCTGAAGGTAAATGCAGGAAAGGGGAAACAAAACTTTTTAAATGGGTAAAAAACCCAACTCACTTCTCATGCCTGTCCCAGAGCAATGAATAGACTATATTCACAGCAATATCACTGTTTTGGTTCATTCCGACAAGGTTAACTTGTTAAGCTAACAAGTTAAGTTCGTGCGAACAGATGTAGGATACTCTTATGCCAGAGGAAGGGAACGCATCTTACACAACTTGATGTACCACTTCCAAATGTGACCCTATCTGAAAGGCAGCTTATCTTACACCACAGATTAACACATCTCATCAGATACGCGCCCAACTGGTTTGGTGCCTCATGCTTTGGCACTTTACCTGATCTGATTAAGTCACTCGCTAGCTTACACTGGTGCGTTGTGAAACGCCTTCAAGAGTTAGGAGATTGCCAATAAAAAATTAACACTGACACTTATATACATAAGCATTATCTGAGAATCAACATAGGCTCTTTTGTAGCAACTGTGTTAGAGGACAAGCTAAACAAACAACTAATAATGAACAACTGAGCCCATGAATTTATCCTCATTTCCTGCTCACCAACTGCTTGCCAAGATCCTGTTGTTGCCTTTGGTGTACTTTGTATTGCAAATTATTTGCCAAAATATTTCCGTGGATACTTCCAGATTTACAAATTGGTGGTCAGATTTTTCCCTCCCCTTCTCTCCCTTCAAAATGTGATACTTTAATTTCGTATGTCTGCTTTGACTGCAGAAAGACAGTACGTCATGTAACACATCTCTGTGCCTTGACTGAAGGAGGCTAATTTAAAAAATGAAGTAGCACACGCAAAGTATCACAGCTGCAAAATTAAAAATAAAGGAGAGGGTGGAGAAGAAAGCAAAGCATCTACTGTTGACTTAAAAATTCTTATTACTGCAAACATTCTTGCTGGTAAACTCATTTCCCAGAATATTTATGCAAACAAAAAGAGTTCTAGTACAACCAGAGCAAGTGTAATTTAGCATCTGAATTAATGTTTATCATGTTCAACTTTTCAGTATTCCCTCGCTTCTACTCAGATGTGAAATTCTTCTGGTGTGTAAATACTAATGTGTTTCAGCAGCGTCCAAATAATTCAAATTCTTTAATGTGCTGGTGGCTTCCACATCAGTACAACAGTGTCTCTGAGGCGGAAACTGGGAAAAAAAGAAGATAGCCCTTTAGGAATAGACACTCTCTCTAACATCTAGCCCAGGCTGTTGGCTACCTTCTGATTTAAATTAAAATACATCCCTGGATCACTGCTGTTCCTGAGCCTGCGAGGAGACCAGGATGAGATGTCTCATACCACACCGTCTCAGACAACATGATGGTTGTCTTCATCAGAAACGAGACTGAATCATAGATATGATAAACCAAATGTAACTACACCACCCTTCTGAACATGAGAAGAGCCTAAGAGAGGAGCCTGGTTTCCTTGAACCAGCTGACTAAAGCACCTATATTTTCTCTTTCTGGTCTAAACCCAAAGGTTTCTAGTATAGCTCAGGGCTGGCAACTTAAATAATCTATAGGACAGCATAAGATCTCAGTACATGAGACATGCTTTCCAAGAAATCATGAAACTGGATCAACAGCAGCATTGCCAAGGATATCTCCCAAAAAACATTTTTTTTAAAAACCAGCAAAATTCACCCACATTAGAAAATGGACCAACCCTTGGAGGCTGGAGAGCAGGTCAAAGTGACAAATTTGAGGAATATTAAAGAAAATACTGAAGGTTTTGACAGTCAGTGTCCTCCATCAAACTCTGGGAGAGCTGAAGGGTTCAGAAGTTAATTCAAACCAAGTTACCTAAATCCTATTTGTCCGCCTTTCTGGAGCTCTCAATTCAATTCTGACAGAGCTTTGGAATAATTATCTTCTCCCATAATAACATTTCCCATTTTCTCCCATTGAAGACAACTGCTACAGCACCTCCACCAGCAGAAGGGAGCTGAGGACCCTCATCGTGGGCTACTTGCACCAACCAGCGATGAATGCTTTTGCTCGCCGCTCGGACAAGCCTTCCCACTGCCGGGAGCAGGAGGAGCCCTGGCTCCTGCCTTCCCAGCTGAGGGGATGGCAGTGCACGGGTGACCGAAGGCAAGGCAAGCTAGAAATGCCTGGCTTTTCCCAGGAATTCAGGACAGCTGGCACTAAGAAGTCTTGCAGATGTGGAAGAAAGATTTTTACAGCTTCACCCACAATAAAATCAAGTGAAAGAGGAGACTTGCATATTTGGGATAAAGGGGGGAATCCCCTCCCCCCCCCCATTCTGAGTCCAATATATGGAAATATGACCCCTGTTACGCAGATGAGCTCTGGGAGCCCTCTGGCATTTTGCAGAGCAAGTACCAGTTGCTGCAGGATGGAGGGGCGTTGTAAGCTGTACTTTCAGGGGGGTCGTTTTGTTTTCATGCTTCCAAACCCTCTCAAGAGGAGAGCAAAGAAAATCCTCACTGGTTTTGGCCAATTATTTCCCCTTTTTATGTTTTCAGCAGCTTGGTTTTGTACCCATCTGCCCTCTTGCTATACCCCTTTCCAAAACTGGACAAGCATCCCGCATGGGAATAGGAGCAGGGAGCCAAATTAACCCCACGCTCCTCGCAAGGCAATATCTCAGAGCCATGGAGGGATAAGGGAAGACTTGAAATCCACTTGCTTTAGCCTTAAAAAGTTGCTAGCCTGTAAAATAGTCATACCTAAACAAAATGTATAGAATTAAGGGCTGTAATAGTATTTTTCTATCAGAATAACATCCTTGAAGTGATGGTGACTATTTTTCTCAGCTAGATGCGGATATAAAGTGCCTCCTTCAATTACCTGTCTCCAATAAATTCTTTTATACAAATAACAGCTTTGCTAAATAGATTGCATATTGCTTATTACAAGTTTTGTTGTTTAATAGAATGGCATCAGGTGATCAATAAAGCTTCAAAACCAAGATACATAATAGAAAAAAACCCTTTCACTTTTACTGTAAAGTCAATGTGTTTCAGCTACATCTCTTACTTTCTGCTCAGTCTCCCATTTCAGTAAGATTTAACCTCTTAAGGAAATTGTTTTAAAAGCAGTTAAAAATAATGATTAAATTATGGGATTTACATGAAAGAAATCCTTGGCCCATTCATTTTTTTAAATCATGGCAATTTGTTTTTTAAAAGGTGTTTGAAGTCCTTGAATCTACCTCTTGGCACCATTAAAAAAAAGTAGTTTATAATCCCCTAATGTGCTTAAATAAAGCCTTCAATAGTTTAAATTGTTATTAAACATCTTTTGGGATTATAATTTTATGGCTTTTTTTGCCTGATTAGATGATGAACGTGAAGATCATCAAATACTCATCATATAACAAACCAATTACATCGCATAATCCCCAAAATGAGGTTTGAATCTCAACATTTTAAATTAAGCTGGATTTAAAGGATGCAGAGTATTCACAATGAGCGAACAAAACACTTGAAAAGACACCACCCCCTACCCCCCCAAACTCCCTTCTTCTAGTTTTAAACCCAAAGTTACCACTGCTGGGACAAAAGCATAGTATGGGTTGAAGCAGAAACGAATCCTGTTGCCACAATTAAATTTACACAGATCTGGTCATAGGCCAGATTATTTTTCCCCTACCCTTCCTCCAAGCTTTTCTCTTATTTTGCAATCCCTGCTGAGACTTATACATTACAGTGAGGAGATCTATTTGAAAAATGGTGGTGAGATATGATCCCTGAATGTTAAGTGATCCAAGAAATAATAAAAAAAAAATTTAAAAAAGGTCCTGCAGAATGTTGCCGTGCTGCAGCACACCCTGAAATTATCCTTAGGGCAACTTTCTGGAGCCCAGCTCCAGCACAGGACTGGTTCACCCTAATCCCTCCGCAAGACCCCGCCATGGCATTCAATGTTCATCTGATGCCACAAACCTCCCCTCCATTTTGGCTCAACCTTTGTACTTTGGGGATGTCCTCACAGCTTCACCAAACTATTAGCAGCCTTATTTATTTATTTTTCCAAATAGTAGCAGGACATTCCTTCCACATCAAATTTATAGCAAAATCCTAAAAATACATTTCACAAACTTCAAAATTTACGGGCTGCTGTCATAATCTACCCCCAAAATTTCAACAAGCTCCACAGCCTAACCAACAGCCAACCTGGGCAGCTCTTTCAACCCAGACATTTAATCAAAATTAAGTCAGAATAGCAAATAGTTAAAAATAAATCCTGCAAAGTCCTAAGCGTAAGTCTGATCACCACTTTTGCTATTGTTTTAGCTGATTTTTTTTGTTGTTGTTATTATTCCAAGGGGAAGAAAAAAAAGGGCAAATTGGATGAATTTATCCCCTGAAGTGTTTCGGAGCATACTGCCTGCATCTGCAGAGGACAGCGCTTGCCTACCCTTTGGGCATACATCAACTCGGTTCTGCACATCAGTCAAAATAGTGGGGGGGCTGCAGCATGACACCGAGTGGGAACTGTTGCCCAAACACTTCAACAACTGGAGAGGCTACGGCCATGCTTTTGGGGTTTCTGCCTTCAATAAAGAAAAAAATGAATTTACTCCTAAATCAGAAACGAGAACTAAGGGACAAACCTTAGGAAATTAAGTCAGTACACAGAGGAAGACTTAATACTCCTGGAGATGGGATAACTGCAGAGAAGGAATTAAACCAGCCTATACACTTTTAAAAGATTATATTAGTCCAACATTTATTTTAAATCTTGCCAACCATTAATCATTAGCATGACAGACAGAGCAATTACTGTCTATTTTGTTTAACTCCATGGCACTGATGTGTATTAATACTACAATTGTGAAGGGAAAAAAGAATTGCCTTTCAAAAGGAGGGCTCCCAAGTAACACCCCAATTAAGAAGCACCAGTGGTCAAGGGGATGCTGGATTTCATGCTTAACTGCTGCTCATTTCTTCCCTGCCATTTTCTGGAAGGGAAAGTGAAGGCAGGATAAGAGCTGGGGGCAAAAGGGAGCTAGCGCCTGCCTTGACATGTCCCCTGCCTGAACAGAACCACCTCCCTTCCTGTGTCTCCTCACCTCCCACTTTAGGAAGGACCTCATGTCCACCCTAGGTACGACCAAATTCACTAATAAATAAATAAATAGATAGGTAGATAAATAAATAAATAAATAGATGAATAAATTATGTGGGATCTCTGGTTTCCTCAGCTGCCCACTCTTCAGGATGACGTCCTGACGCAGCGAGGAGCCCAGCTGGAGACACTGTCATGCCAGGATGTAGGGTTATAAGTGCAGTCAGGAGGCCCAGACACCCAAAGGAATGAACCGGAGTCTTAATTCCTTCAGTCTCTCACCCCCCTACTCCTCAGCTCTGACTGCAGCCATGATTTGGGCCTGGGTTTTTTTGCAGAGAGGACAGTACCCCAAGCAGCTTGTCAACACGTTACATTGCTCTAGTGCTAACTGTAGTGTTGACTCTTCCCATATTATCAACATGCTTGCCTGGAGGACATCTTCCTCCACACACAAGACCCACTGCTCTTCTGGATGCATGAGTTCTCTGGTGCCTTCTCACTCCAGTGAGACCACTCCTAGCTGAAACATGTGCTTGGAAGAGCCTACAATGCTGTCCAGACATGTTTTAATTTGGGGAAACTGTCTACGACCCCCCCTAGAGTCAATTTGAAAGGTCTGTGTCAAGGTCCTAGCTGGAGAAGGTTGGACTGGGTAAACCAATTCTGCTTTACTGAACTGATCAGACAAGCCTGGAGCTACCACGATGCTGCCAGAAGAAAAGAAAGCTGCCCCGCAATAAATCTGCATGCTTCATCTGGCTGGGCTGGATCTGCACAGGGGATGGTGGATTTTTAAAGCAAGCTTTAGCTCAGTGCTGCAAGGTAGAAAATGCAGCAGCTTCATTGCATAGGTCCTGGGGTGGGGGTATCTTTCTGTATTTGAGCCTTCCAGAAGAAGAGACCACCTTACAAGCAGATGTCCAGATGTTGTCTCCCAGGGGCAGCCACCAGCACTGCAGCAAGCTCTGTAGGCACTCTCATCTTCTCTTTTGCACACCATTACCGCACAGCAGAAGAGTGAAAAGCCACTTGCACCCTACACCTAACCTAGATGAAACAGTCACAGGGTCCATTCTCTGGTCCTGAGACAGTGCACAAAGCCAGCTGCAGGGTCAGGGCAAGACCATGTAGCTAAATGCTCAACACAGAGTGGCTCCTGCCACGAGGTCTTTCAGGAGTCACCCCTGCTGTCTTCTGCCATGTTCCCAGGAATGGGTTTGGAGAGTGGTAGCTGGCCCAGGCTAAGAGCATGCTGGAGACTGCTCAAGCAGATTAATGATATAGACCATCACATTCCTATGCCTGGGCCTGGGTGATGTTTAATTTACTAGCACAAACACAGCAACAGGCCACTTCCAGGAAAAAAATATTAATAGCAAGATATACTACTTAATCTGTAATTCCTTAACTGGGATTACCGGGACTGACATGTAGTTGCTTCCAGTATCCCTTGGTGTGCCTTGCCCTGACTGCAGAGTTTCCAGGGCACCTCCTCAAACCAGAATCTAAACCAGCTGCGTCAGGCTGGTGCGGGCATCGCTGCTGGCACAGCATCCCTGGACCGTTTTGGATGCAGATGTCCTTAACCTCACATCTTCCTGCAGAGAGACACCACGTGTCAGCTCATCTTGGGTGAGGACCTAGAACTGGGGAGCCACCAAAACCAAAAGAGACCTCAGCTTTTGGAAGCGATGTGCTGAACGCACCACGACTAAGTTGCTGGCAAAGCCGGGGTATGGCTGACATCGAGTCTGCCAGAGAGAGAGATTAACTTGGAGATACCCGAGGCCCTCTCCGGCCTTGGAGGAGTAGTGCTCTAGCATGAAGGTTCATTCATAGCAACCCAGGACCGCGCAGGGCAGGATTCTCCGCCTTATCCCCGTGCTGACAAGAGTCATGGCAGATATCTGGTTTCTTGGCTCAGCGGGGGACAGAGGGGTGATGTGAGTGAGCGCTTCCTCCAGTTTACGAGTACCCCTTGGCAGGGCTCCCACTGGGGCTAGGCAAGCTGGCTGGCTTCTGGTTTCATCCTGACCCTAACTGCAGGCAGGGGAGAGAGTCAACTGCTGGGATTAGAGGCGAGAGCCGTTATTCACTACCACCAGCAGACCCCCAGCATCCCTCGCCTGGCCCTTATCCTCCTGGTACAGAAAAACTCAGACAGAAAACCTGGGGCTGAAGGCCCGCATCCCCACGGTGGATGAAAACACAGTGACAGATCACCACAATTCGAGGAAAAAGGAGAATGGCATTAGAAACACTTACTAAATGCTAATGTTAGAAGGTGTGGTACACAATATAAAGCCTTGAAAGAAGCTCCAGCATCCAGCTTAACCCTGCGCACCTGTCCCAAGCTTTGATTTCTTATTCCAGGAATAAAAAAAATATACAGGTAGCTGTGGCAACAGAAATAGTTGCGCATCCCCCTGCCCCTTTAAAATGTTAAATACAGGGGTAACTTACACTGTGGGAATGAGAATGTCTCAAAGAGAAAAAAAAATTATACTTTGCTATTAAACCAGATACATTCAGACCTTTCATCATGAAGCTTCTGATGATCTCTGACAAACATCTGAATAAGGTCTTTGTTTGCTTTTTGCTTTGTTTTTTATCTCCCCAATTATTTTCAGTGTTTCTCTGGAGCACAGACCCAGGGGCTGAACACTGCTCTCTGCTCTAAAGCAGTGATTCCCACGTCAGCTAAGGGGAGCTGCAGCTGTGCAAGCAGCGGGGCAGGACAGGTCTCCGAGGTTATTAGTATAAGCTTAGTCACACTTTGTGGTGATGTCCTGTTAACAACTGCGACTCGAAGCAAAAAAAAAATTAAAAAAAAATAAATAAATCTAAAACCAACACACACAAAACCCCCCAAAACCATAAAAACATACGCTCTGTGCTCTTCCCCTGGCATCTAGTAAACGAGGCAACAACAACAACAACTCTGCTCGGAAAAGTTCCCTCAGCTGCCTGTCAGTAACATCATATGTATTTTTTTGCTTTCTATGACTACTACAACTATGACATTTTCCATGTTTTATTTTGCATACGTGATCTAGAGTTCACTTACTGTTAGATGCTGGAACAGCCATGCCCTCATGATATTTGTGGCTACTTTGGGAAAGATGCCACGCTTTTTATGTCGCTTTTTGTCCTTATCTGGATCATCATCATCACCTGTGCTGGGGGAAGCTACACTGTTGTCCAAGCCGTCACCTGTAAATATAGTGAATCAAATTTTGACTTATGCTACCTTTATATACTTCAGCCGAAGCCTGGCTTTGGGTATAAACTGCATGAATATTTAAATGAGGTATAAATTCTTTAACACCATAATTCACCGGGGGTTGAGGGGATGGGGGGGGAAGAGACATGGGGAGAGGGAGGGTCTCAGGACTGTGTCAGCCCCATTCTGATTTGTCCTGAAGGACAGTGTGACCATTTCTGCCGCTGGATTCAGCACGGTAACCCAAACCAAAAAGTGCTTAAAAAAAAGAAAAAAAAAAGTAATTTTTTTGCAAGCATCCAGCTTGCAAAGGTGGAAACTGTGGCTTTTCTTCACACTAGGTCACTTTCCAAAAATTCATCCCAATCGTCTACTTTGGTTGAGATGGCAATTAGGAAAATATCGATGGTATCCCATCCCCACGACATGTGTGAAGCTGCGTGCCCCGTCCCGCTCTAGGATGCGAAAAGCGGGGTGAATGCAGCTCTCTTGCAACATCAGATTCTCTCCCCAAATTCAGAAAGAACCAGAAGATCGGGGGATCACTTCTGTTAAGTCTTTTACAGATGTTTGACTTTCCCTGACTTTTTGATGGGAGGTGGGTAGCTAACTGGCCTCCCCTCTTCCCAGCCGCAGCCTAAAGAAATTCATCCTGGGATAAGTAGGTACCAATGTGACATACGCCGTAGGAATTAACACCCTGCTTTGTGCCGGTGTGCCATATCCATAATAAGTGTCTGCTCCCGTTAAACAACAACTGATCCAGAATGAATTTCCTTAATGCAGGGAAGGTCTCAGACAGTTCTCATCACATTAGCAACATATCTACGGGAGGACATAACTGCGGAGCAGCCAACTTGGGGCTGGGCTGGCAGGCTACCGGTCAAGGGAAAACAAAACTTGCAGTGCCCTGCCAGCTTGCATGCAATTTTTGTTTCAAACCCTGAAAGCAGTTTAGAGACACAGCAAATCAGTCTTTGCATTCTCTGCATGCAGATTGAACGGTATATCCTGCCTTCTGAGGACACTGTATTTGTAGCAACGTGGGGCTGCAATGTTGTTAGGCAAGTGTTTTTTACACCCCCAGGCAAGAATGATCAAGAAAGTCATCTGAATTGAGCTGAATCAAAACTATCTCTTGTTAAGAATAAAAATTAAAAATAAATTAAAAAAAAATATGTAGACTCAAAATTATTAAACAGCTTTCAGCACCAAAAGAAAAAAAGTTATTATTAGGGTTATATTTTTAGTACCTTACTGACTGTGGCAAATTTGTAATTGTCCTTATGACTTGGCCTGTGTCTTTAATGAAACGGTAACCTTGGGTAGTTGTAGAAACAAACAAGATTTTTATGAAGAAATCAGATATCCGACAGATTCTTTGAAAGCCCGGTATGTAAAAAAAGGGCTTTTATACAGAGAAGCAATTCACCATATAAAATAATAATTCATAAAAGAAACATGAGCAAAGGAAACAACTCAACAGCATTTAAAATTCCACGGGCTAATCCACTTTCTGTCTGCGAGAGGCAAACAAGGAAAAGAAAAGTATTACGCATTCATTGATTAAAAATGAAAAGCTTCTAACCTAATGACACTGCCTTTCACCACCTCCCTGCAACCATCCACCCACCCTTTCCCCCCCTCCCCTTTTTTTTTTTAAAATACACTCTCTCCTCATTTCAAACCCCCTTCAGATTAATTTAGCAGGCATCGCCTCGTGCCTGACGGGAGGAGGACTCATTGATAATTTATGGAAATATCTACTATAATCCAAGGGAGATGACTTTTTTTTCCAGCTTTGTGCATCAATAGATAATCAAGGCCTTCAAGCAGCCTTAGCTTCCCATTACCTCGGGCAAGAGAATTCCTGAAAGCATGCCTCCGGGGCACCTGAATTATATCCTCCATTAGGGGAGGAAAAGCTTTCTGCATTCCACCTATAACACTCCCCAGAACCTTTCCTGTTTATTTCTGCTGTATGAAAGCAGAAGCATTAGGAACAGGATTTTTTAAGTGAAGACTTATGTAGATACAATGGAGAAACCTTTCAAGCGCGAGCCAGATCACCTCCTTCAATCCCTGGCGGTGACCTATCCCAAATAAAAGGTTTCTGTTACATCATTAGCTCAAGCCAAAAACAGCCTTGGCTTAATGCACAGTTTGTTCTTCCTACTGTTTTTAGGCAAATACTGCTACTTTACTCCCATCTGGGAGGGAAATTACACTGCTGGGCTGTAATCTAAGACAAGATTTTCATTGGAAGCAAATGCTTTCAATCCAGTGTAAATACTGGTGCATGTTCAGAAAAGCCTAAAACAATAAACCCCAGCCCCGTCCAACACAAGTTAGAGAAAGTGAAAGGCAGGGAGAGGATAGGAAAGCACCCGGCTATCCTAAGAGCAAATGCTTCGGTAGACTTCTATAAATTGTTTAACCTCTTCCACTTCTTTTAAATGGAAAATTGATCCCTTAAAGACTGAAACCACAGAGAGAAGTCTAAATGGTCAATTGTGGATTTTAGTATTTCCATCTACTTTGCAACTCGATACACTCACCTCTGTGAGGTCTCCAGAGATCCACCTCCCCTCTTTTCCCCCCCTCTTTTCCTCTTTTTAAAGATCACTAAACAAACTTGAAGCACCGCTGACCAGCCACACGGTAGCAGCTACGAACCGCGTTTGTAAAATGTCAGCGGCGACTCCGTTCCTGAAGTTGACTTCTCCTGCCGCCAAATGAAGGCGAACTGAAAAGGTGGAAATAATCATAGAAATGATGCTAGTCCATAAACAAGCTTACAGCCTCATTAGTATAGCGGGAGGCTCCACTGGGTGATTTATGCTTGTTTTGCTGATGCCATGAGGAAATGCCATAGGGCAACTTTAGCCAGCTGCTAATGGTTTCTGACAGCTTCTTAGCAACTAGTGCAAGCAACGCTGTGGCGTTTGCTAGTGACAGAAACCGAAAATGTCATATTATCTGCCCATGTGTCACGAAGTCCATGTGGCAATTAACTAGTAGGCCAGTGACTGAGGGGCCAGAGGCTCTTCAAAATGGCCTGTGGCTATTTGGGGGGCAGAGCAGGCGCACCGCTCCCGTCTACCCTGCACATATGCATGGCCGTATGCACGATCCGCATCATGCTCCTCCATCTCGGTCACCCATGAGTTTGGTCCACGCGGATCTTTTGTCCATGGAGAAACTCTGGCTCGCTTTCTCTTTAGGCACGGCGTGACATTATCAGAGGAATTGCAAGTAATCTGTCTTGATATCATGGTTAGAAATGGCACTTTAATTGGCAATACCTGATTCTCTGGTTTTGAGCGCTGGATCCGAAGGTGCTAGCTGTTTTTCTGCTCGCTCGCAAATTAGTCTAAAAGGATTTAAGATCACTGAAGCAGACTTGTTGCCTGTCAAATTGCTGGGAGCACAGCGACTCTGCACAGCAACGAGACGCTATTTAAAAAAAAAAAACCCGGAGCCTGTAAGGAGCAGGAGGAGAGCCCGGGCTCCGCGCGCCTGTTCCCCAGCGAGCAAACCCAGGCGCTATATGTCAAACTGTCAAACCTTTCAGCGTGGCCATTTGCCCTTTCAAATAATATTTAAGAATTGTTTTTACACAATTTTTTATAGGCCATGGTCTAGTGAAAGAGGCCAACCAACAAAGAAAGGAATTTGTACTACAATTCGTCCGTGGACGATTTCTTGCCAGACCTGGGCCGGTCCCCATGGAGCAAGGCAGGTGACCTGTGGCAGCTCCCCGGCTGTCAGGGAGCTCCAATTTCAAACGCCCTCGACTCCGGCGTCCCAGAGTTGCCTATTTAAGCACACCCAGGCATTTAGGCCGCACTATCTTGTTCCTTTCAAGAAAGGATAAAGCGGCATTTATCGTATTCAGCCCCGCTGAATGGGTCAGGCCGGCCATGCCAGCGGGGGCTCCTCTCGCTGCATCCCCCTCCCCGCTGCCATCGCCTCCTACGACTTCCCTTCCCCTCCCACTGCCCCAAAAATCGAAGGCAGAAGCAGCAAAGGGCAACGGGGTTTACAGCGGCTCCTCGAGTGGGTAATGCTCTCTTTGTCCTGGGTGATCTCTCATAAACCTTTGTTGGCAAAATAGGTGCAACTGGAGAGCAACTTGGCACATGCACTCGCCTTCAGCGGCAGTGGCTGTTGCAGGAATTAGGTGGCAAGTCAAAGGCTCCCCCCTTGCTTCTACACCAAACCGAACCGAATCGTCCTCACCCTGCAATGTTGGAAAGGCATAGCTAGGCAACTTTCAGCCACCCAGCTCCTAAATCCATCCTCAGACCTCTGGCATAGGAGCTGCCCAGACACGATATGAATAGTCCCAATCCCAAATTGGGGACATTTCAGAAAGGTTGGAAATTCAGATGTCCTAAAAACCCTGGCCCTTTGCTCAACTAGAAAACCCATGCCTTCGCATGTAGCTCTTTAGATTAACATCCTCGAATGATTTTAAGTGACCAGAAATATCAATAGCAAAGTGCCAAATATAGTTTTACTGCAAGTATCTTCATCAGATGCAACAGGTTATTTCTCACTGCAGGTAGCCCTGTCCTAGGATCAAATCAAATCTAGGAGCACAAATATTTTTATATCAAAGCAAAACACACTATTCCTAAAAAGCCTGCTTCCCACACCTCTGTCATGAGATTTGAGAGAGGTTTTGGGGTCCACTGCTAAATTTGTTTGGAGGGGGTGAGAGGAGGGCACTGGCTTTGCCGAGGTCCACCAAATCACATGATGAATGCCACCTTCCACAGCTTTTACAGTTCACCCCTAGATAAACATCTAAATCCATTGCTTTAAGGCATTCATGGAAGAAAATGTAGAAGACATGTACGCAGAAGCCCTGGGAAAGACCCAGAGCAACTTTTAAGTGGACTGGATGGCTCCATTAACAGGGGACTAAATCAGTGTCCTTTAAAAGACCCAATGCTCCCTAAGTTTAACTTATTTCTATGTTTCCAAATATCTCCTGTTAAAAGCAGCTTCTGCATCCTAGAAGAACTTTACGGTTTGCACTTACTTTTGCATTTAATAAGCTAATATAATTTAAATATGTGCTGTATCTGGACAAAAATTACTGACTTCTGTAGGACACTTGCAATGTTTTCAGTGCTATGAACTGAAACACCTAACATGATGCCCCAAAGTTTGTGGGCTTTTCAGTAGTGTGATTTTTTTTTTTAAATGCTATCATGATTTTTTTAAAAGCATTTAGATACAAGTTCCTCAAATTCCCGCTTCTGCTAGCATGAGAAATCCTACATTACCTAAGCCAAAAGTTTAACTGTTTACCGTCCATCCACAGGTCTATTGGTTTCTCTCTTTTAACCCCTCCAAGAACCCAAATCTCTTTAGTAACCTTTCCAGGTAACTGGTAACTCATTAGTAACTTCAAGGAACATAATGTGCTAGAGAGATTTTAAGTGGCAAAATGACTTTTCTTAACCATTCTTCAGTGCTCTGCGCTCATTTAGAGTAACTATTATAACTTCTGCACCTCTACCTATGTTATCCCTTACAAAAACACATCTCTAGTTTGCTGAATACCTACACAGCCACCATGCTGACTTTTCTCAGAGCAAAACCAGGCCTACGTGTGACGTGTACTTTTCCTATAAGGTACAAAATTATGAACTCTCAAAAAGCAGGTCCAAGGATGCAACAAGTTTTTCTACAAAACCAGAGCAAGAGACAAGAAATCTGCCACAACCTACTGTTCACAGAACTTAAAACAAGAATCGCCGTTTCAGATCACCAGCACTGAATGGACTTGGGCAATCAAAGAAGAATATGGAGGTTTCTGGAGTTTTTTTAATTTGCTTCTGACACAACCAGCTCCAACTCAGCTAAGAAATGTGGTGAGCAAAAGTCATACCCAAATGACTCTGACATGAGTCAGGGTGGCTAATATTCATGTCCACAAGTATAGGAGGACAAGTTCACTCCTCGGAAACAATCGTTCCTCCTTACAGCAAGGTGGGAAAGGAGGTAAGCTGAGCAGCACATGGCGCGAGGTGCTCAAATATGCCAGGAGAGAGCTGGAAGGCACTGGCACAGTCTGGGGACGCATGCCCAGCTGGTGATCCAAGTTGTACCTATTTGCTGAGGAGAACTAGAAGTCTTGACATGAAAAGGCCCGTCAGTTTAGAAGATTTCCCCAAAATACATTATTTAAAAATTTACACATGTATATGCACATATATATTGCATATGTAACATTAGCCCACTGTGCCTGTTCTCAACCTGCCAATGCCCAAGCAAGGCACGTGAGCTGATGATGGGGTTACAAGCAAAACGGTACTTAAGAAAGCTTAAAGCAACTGCAACTTCTTAATCGGGAAAAACATTTTCTATTAGTTTGGATCTGTGATGAGTCAGACATGATGGAAGCACCCACTCCAGGAGTTCCTGAGGTCAATGGCAATCATCTCAGAACATTTAATGGCCTACAGAACAGCCCCCAAAATGATTTACAATGATGATGTAGGTCTGCTTGTGAATTTGAAATGTGATGTTGACAAGGGACCAATTTTTTTCTTATTTCTTGAGGAAAAAGCCTTCTTAAATATACTTAATAAAAAGTTAATGAGGAACAACAAGGTTGAAAATGAGCATTAGCAAGGAACAAATGCCATGTGTTTGGGTTTGCACGCACCTCTTAAGGAGATGCAGTGCATGTTTCATGCAAGGATTCAGACCGTGGTATAAATAGTAGAAGGTTGTCAGTCACAGATAGTATCCGTATATACAAGATAGTAAAGAAACAGTTGTAAAAATATCCTACACAAATATTCACAGATAGAGTCACCTGGACAAGTATAAATTACACTCTGGCATTTGACAAATTTTCAAATTTTTTTTGTTGAATCATTGTACTTTGTTCTTTAGAGACAGAAGCACCTTTTTCTAGTAACTCGATCCTCTTTTTTGACTTAACTCCCTTCAGGCAAGCAATGAGCAAATTAGCTGTCTACGCAAAGGGCAAACCCAGCATTGATGAATAGGGGGGAAAGCCCCACCAATTTTACTCATTTTCGTTTGTTCAGCAGCTTTTTACAGCCGAAACTAAGGAAACTTCTTCCCCTGCACAATGTAGCACTTCTTAATAAGGATCAGAAAATTCCGATATTATGGGTAAGTTGTGCGGTATTTCTGGAGCTGTGCATCTATGTGCCCAATGAAATATTAAAAAGAAAGCAATTCATTGTATGGGAAGCAAGCAACTTTCTGCTGCCAGCAACAGAAGTTTACTTTGAGCAACTGGAAGCAAATACCCTACATAAAAGTATCTGGTTAAACAGAAAAACATCCTGCTTTAACCAAGAATGGTAAAAAGCTTAAACGGTTGGTTGTTTTTTTTTTCCCTAACCTAAAAGCCAGTATGACAACCCTACCACTTCTTGTGAAAAACTGTTTTTCACTCATTCTCTCATTTTTTTTCAAAGATAGGTCTTTTTTTGAAACCTATTCTCTCCAACCTCAGCTGGAGAGATGGCCCTCCCAGCTATGGGTCCCACCAGTTGCCTTCTCCATGAGAAGTCAGCCACAAACATCTAAGATACAGGTAAATCCACCATTGGATTCGGTCAGTCTTACTCCCTTGCAAAGCAAGGAGCACAAGAAGCAGCCACAGGAGCACAGGACTGCTCTGCCATGGGGGAAAAATGCCCAACTAATACCCCAAATGGCCACGAGGTCAACTTCTGTAAATCTCTATAGCTCCTTAACAACTGGCTCTATCTTTGTGTTTATCCAGCTCCTAAGACACTTGACTCTTGGACTGAGCACAAGCAGCTATAAGAGGCTCAAAGCAAAGATCAGAAGCATATTACGTATAAACTAAGGGACGCATTATCTGTAGAAACAGTTTATTACAGTGAAGTATTTAAGTAGGCTTCCTTCCCTAAACACAGCTAAATTGCCCTGGGCCCTGCCTGCATGCCTGCTCCAGAGGAGATGATGCTATAGATTTCATCTTGTACAACAGAAAATATGTGCCAAAACCTTGATACTATCCAAACCATTCCAAATTAGGTCCTTCTATTGAAAAAAAAGTAAAAAAAAAAAAAAAAAAAAAAA
>NW_009260187.1:937335-959835 GCF_000687185.1 Egretta garzetta
AGTCCCTTTTTTAAAAAAAAAAAAAAAAAAAAAAAAAAAAAAAAAAAAAAAAATTCATTGTTGGGCAAGGCCAACCAAAATGCTTGGGATTGTTGAACCAAACTAAAGCATTTTATTTTGGGCCAATTCCAGACCAACCAATGCTGGATCAAGCTTCAGTGTGTCCTGTAGGAGCGTTCAGACACTGTTTGCCCCAAATCCTCCTCTGCAGGGCTGGACTCCATGTGTCACAGGAGCCATATAACCATAACCATAATGAATGGGAGAGAATTAGTCTAGCTGCGGCTCGGACAAGTCAGGATTCATGACCTACCAAGTCCACACAAGATATTTCCAATTGGAAGTTCCCATGTGGTTTGTGTCAAGTGAAAAAGTTCTTGCTGATACGCAATGTATTTTCTTCTACTCCTGTCACCCATTTTAAAGTAGTATCAAAACCAATATGTTATTATTTTCCCTGTCCCTAGTCCATCAGTAACGCCTGACATTGAAAGCCAAGACATGATTGAAAGAAAACTAACACTGAACTTCACTTTGCGTGCCACAGTGGCACCGCATACTCTATTTCCCCACATACAGTGGTCACTTTGCAACTGCAAAAGGCCGAATTAAAAGGGATGAGAATAAAATGCCCCTATCTCATCTACCTTTCCTCTTTTGACAGTAACATCTCAGCTGCCATTTCTGATGCTTCAAAAACCACCCATCATCTCATACAATCTTACAAAGATCCACTTGCTGCAGCCATTACTCCAGCAAATCATAGCCACTGAACCCTCCTGACTGGGCAGTTAGCGAAAAGACATCTGGCTTTGAACTTAAGGCACAAATGAATTATTTCTTCATACTTAAAACAAGCGGAAGACAATTTTGATTTGTTATGGAGGGTTAATCCAAAAACTCTTCCAAGGCTGCCTGGTGGTTCCCAGTGTAGGACCCTGTATCGCACAGCTATGGGAAGGAGGGCAGAGAAGAGGGCTGGCCGTGTCTACCTAGAAGAACCATTTCCACAAGGTGTCTTTGAGGTCTGATGGAAATCAGATACCTGTGTGGTGGCCTAAACTACTGGGCAGAGTGGGGAGAAGGACATGCACTTGGGAATCTTCCAGTACCTGGTCTCCATATGAACAGGGCAGGAGTTGGACCCAAAACACTTACACTCCTCTTTTCTAAGCAAATGTTAGAAATATTTGCAATCACGACTGAATAGACAGTATTTTCCTCCCCTCACCCTGCCCTAGCACTGGGATGCTCAGAAGAAGCCTGCTTCACTCTCCAAACACAAAACCTTATGTTACCACGCACATAACCAGCTCAGGAAAAACCACCTTAATTAAAAAATAAGCAACCCTCTGTCAGACCTTTTAAGGCAAAGGCATAGACAGAATTAATAATGTTTTTCTTATGCTGTCCCCATTGCTCCTTGTTGCCCGGTGCCCTAAGTCCACTGCTCTTGTTCTTCCAGCAAAAGCCAGTTGCTCTGGAGGGCCCGTGACAATAGCGGAGGGCTGCTCCTCGGGAAGGAGGTGCAGAAGCCAAAAGGACATAAGCAGATTTGACAGAGCCAAGCTCACACAAAATTTTCTTCCACTTGACTGTCCCTCTCCAACACAAAAGGCAAATCTGCTCTGATGAGGTGGTGCTTAGAAAAGTGCACAATGGGAAAAACAAACCTGAAGTCGGGCTTTAGAGTGAAGGTGCGGTGGCATTGGCTCTGGTGGCCAGTGGACCGGCATGCGGCTGCAGCTCACATGGCTACTGCTGCCCTCCCCGCTTGGCATGGTGAGCAGGGAAGGGGTGGCTTCAGAAAATATCTCCCACCACCTTGCCTGCAGCTCAGGTGGGCAGCACCTGGTAGAGCACAGTGCTAGAGACACAGAGCACCCATGGGCATCATTCTGCACCAGCTGAAGCACAACCACTAGCAGTAGCTGGGCTAAACTCTGCTTGGGCTCATACTACACAAACTGGGGTTAGAAAGCCACCATCTGGATAGGATGCAGTAGCAGTTGCTAGAGAAGAGGGCTGCTTGCTCTGCCCAGACCTCCCTTGCTCTACACAGCTGGGAGGGATCAAGCCACGACTGCTGTGGTGCTCAGGCTATTAATTCCCCTTCTGCTACAAACACTTCCCCTCCAAAAGTGGAATCTACTTTCCCACCTCCGCTAACACCCCTTGGGTGCGGGGAGGTGGGGTGCCACCATGGGCAGGATGGGGTACAAGCCCTGCACATGCAGGCTACTGGTGTGAATCCAGCCCCCATGGCAGAGCCTGAAAACTCAGAGGGCTTGGAGAACCCTTCAGTGGAATAACAGTGATGGAGAGGTGGTCTTGACTCTGCTCCTCGTGGTTGGGCACTGGCCACCAGGCTCAGCGTCAAAGCTCAGCTCCTTTCATGGTCCACCCCAGGGGCATGCAGGCACTGACAGCCCCTTCAGACAGTTCAGTCCTGCTAAGTTAGCACGTCCCCTTCGGCTCCAGCTTAATGTATTCATGTCAGTGCTATGTTTTTTTGGTTTCCTACGACTTTCTGTCACAGCTTCTGGTGTTTTGCTGTTTGTTTTAGAGTGCAGTAATAGGTTAGGGTGGCTTTTTTTCCAAATTAAAACAAACAACAAACCCAAATGCAAATCATCAGGGAACAAACAGATGTCAACGAGTCCAAAACATGCAGTGAAGGTGAAAGCAAAGTCAGATCAATGCTGGACACTTATAAACTTCCCCTGAATATCACCTACAGGTGCACACATGCGTTATTTTCACCTCCATCTTCCATCACTACATATTCCCAGACATCAGCTACCCAGGATTACCCTGAAAAGGCAAACTGATGGGAGAAAAGGGAAAAGCTTTTGGTGCACTCCAGAATTTGAGTATTATTTATGTCACTACATCTAGTGGCATCAAAGTTGGGAAACCACTGAGATAGGAATGAAGGATCTGAAGAAGGTAACTCGGCCATTTGCAGTTCATCTCTCTTTGATTTCATTCCTTCACAATAAGAATGTTTAACCAAAATCCCACAGAAAGCCCAAAGCAAAGCTGGGTCATAGCAAAAAGCCTTCCAGTGTCTTAAAAAACCAACCCCAAAACCCCAAACAAATTCAAACATCCTTCAAAAAGCAAGCCAAAAATATTTCTGCTGTTTCTTTTTCAATTCACACCATTTGTCATTGTCCCTAACAGCAAGAGTAATAGAAGTGGATAGAAAGAAAAAAAAATACTTTTTTTTTAAAGTGTTTTTAATAATGTGATGTACTTTAGATGTCATGAATGAGTAACCAAGAAAGTTAAAGAAAAACTCAGGTTCTGGCAGGCTAATAAACACAGGCATCAGCTTCCCCTAGGCAGGTATAGACCACATGGAAGAATAATCTTGGCTTTTTTGCTGAAGCAACCTCATTCTTGCTGAAAGGGCTGAGGACCTTGTCTCATCCCTTCCACCCATCAGTGATGGAAGAGGACTTTCATCTGCCCAGCTCACCACTTAATCTGTCTCCTCCTGGGGCAGCCTGGCAGTGCCTACAAAGTCACCAGCTTCACCTTCAAAATGGTTCAGCCAAATACCCCGTTGCACAGATGGCACCCTCTCAGCTGAGGTTACCAAGGAATGTATTTCTGCTGTGTACACCTTGCCCTAACTTTCAAGACGTGCTTCTCAACTGATGTGTGGCAAGGACACGCCACACACATGCAGACAGCCAATGCTGCTCCTGGTTCAACACCAGCAATGTCCCTGTGCCCTTGCTACATGTGCAGTGTCAACTGAAAGGGTTTCATAGGCACCAGTTGCCACGCTAATGAAAAGACAGACTTTTCTGAGCATCCTGCTGGGAAAAGAGAAGAACGGAAAGGAAATGGAAGGAGCAACCTGGAAAGGAGAAGGGAAAAATAGGAGACCTTGGCTCAAAGAAGAGAGGTTGACCACACTCTTAGCCCTGCCTTCATCTATAGAAGAAGTTTGTTTTTATAAATGTCGGAAAAAATGCGGTGTGTGAGTTAAGTCAGTCCCTAGGCAGATTTAACTTGGGTGACCTGAACTTACTCTGCAGATCACCATAGGTCTCTCTGACCTTGGCAGTGACGCAAGGATCATATTTTCTCATGGCCGAATTACTCTGGAATAATTCTGCCAATGTATTAGGCATAAATAGCCTTTTATTTAGCACTGGGTAAATACGTTCCCTCTTTCTGCCTCTCGCGTCCCCAGACAAAATCTATTTATTGGGATAAGGAAAACCCCACCCTTCATTAAGGTCTGGGTACACATCTTGAGGGCCAGACAGAAGCTTGGCTGCTTTATGCTCATGGCAATGTATTTTCAGACATTGCCTTCAGCAAGATGCACTTTGGACTTCACTGGAAAGATTTGTTGCTTTTGATTTCAGTGGTCAGCCTGCATATTTGCAGATGAATACACCAAGTTATCTTCAGACACAAAAGAGGGGGAAGAGACAGGTTGACAGTGGGAAGGTTTGGCTTTGATTGCCAAAACAGAAAACACGATCCTTGCTGTACATCTCCTTGCTGTACATCTACATGTAAGTGAGGAGCAGCTCCACTAAAACCAGCCAGGGTGCACTGAGATAAGAAAAAAAAAAAAAAAAAAAAAAAAAAAAAAAAGGTCCCATCTCAATCTTGCAGAAAACTGACCAGTTTGGAAGGAACAGGTAAACAGTGTGTTCTTGGACAAGAGTCAGCACAGTTTGGATGATGCAGACCTTTCCGTTCAAGAGTTGCACTGGTTTTTGTGTCTGGTCACTTGAGGTCACACCACAGAGTGCCGAGGCTCTGCAGTGGCCCTGCACGCTTCCTCCCCATGACGGAGGTGGCTAAAATGGCTATTAAAATCTGTTGTTATTCTGATGCCACCTGATTCTTAATTACTAAAGAAATGGGGACTGAAACCACAGAAAGGGTTTTCTGGCACTGGCTAAGGAAGTATCAGTTCTTGAGGTCAGAATAACATCCCTTAAAAATATGAATCAGAGTGGTCCTTTCATGCTGCATTTTGATAAAAGCAGGTAAAACAGTAGCAGGCTATTTTGATGAAGACCAGGATATTTTTGTAATATATATTCAGACACACACTCAGATGTGCATAAAAAGAAAAGAAAATACTTGCAAAGCCATATTCAAATTATCTTTTGAGAGTCAAATAAATCCTAGTAAACGCTATTTCCAGTTTTCACGGTCACTCTGAATGAGAGTTTCTTCTCATAAACTCATCCTATGTTGAGTGAAATGGAAACACAATGTTCCAACTGTTTGTGAACTGCTTGCTTCATCCGTACACAACTTTTGCTGTACAGCTGACCACTTACAACCTGGAGGCAAGTCTCTCAGTCTTAAGACTGGATCACCAAGGCTTCTCAGGCAGAAAAAGAAGTCTCCAGTCACAGACTTGCTCTCTTTCCCATTGCAGTGTCAGAGCAATAATCACCGATGCCAAAACTAGCGATTCTCTTGAGACTGGAAAACACTTTCACAAATATCTGCCAATTATCTGAACAGTCACCAACAATGCCAGGCTCTGAACCATTGCTAATCACAGGGACGTTTTCTATGCAAAGAAATGTTGAGTTTTTTCATTTATTTTAACTGCTTTACCAGCTTCACCTGCAATTCATGGTTTAGGTGGATGAGAAGGGAAGACAGAGATTTTCATCTCTAATCACTAGTTGAAATTCAAAGATCAGCTAAAAAGCATTCTTACCTATACCTTATTTAATGGCTTCTATGGAGAAGACTTTGACACAACAACCATACTGGCAATGGATATGATCTCAGCAGTGACCTGAACAAGGGAAAATAGCTCTGGAGAGGGAAATACGCTCTTGCCTGTAAGACCACATAGAGGCTCTCCCTTATGCTCCCCTCTCACCAGCCCAGGCGGCTTTCTGCACATCTGAGCTTGCACATGAACCTCATGCAAGTGCATGCAAGGAGAGGTTCGGGACAGCCAGGTGCTCTACATGTTAGCTGAAAGATGACACGAGTTTCTATGTCCCACGGCACAGATATATAAATAAGGAGGTTGACACCTCAAAGCAGTCAACAAACATGCCGGAAAGCCCAACCTTCTGAGGCGCTGCAGGGATCTCTGCAGACTAGGATTCCAGTGGGGCAAGCAGAACAGCTCGCAAGGAAGCCTCCACTGGGACATCCCTGGAAGCACCTCACTCAGCTCCCTTCCCCAGGTTTACCCTGGAGAGCCATCCCTCAAGATCCCCAATAAGGCACACTGACAAGGTGCTGAACGAAAGCCCGCACTGCCGCTGCCAGAAACCTGCCCTTCCTCTGCACCTCCAAACCTCCAGCACTCAAAACCCAGACCATCCCCAACTCTTGCACTCGCAACTTCCCAAGGAAGCAAGCCCTGAATTTAATGTTTCTGGGGCACCGTGGGGTCACGGTGCACAATGTGGAGATATTTTTCAGGACAGTATCCAAAGGGGACTTGCTCATTTCAACATGAAAATAAGAGTTTGATATTCTGCATAAAAATTATTAAAACCCCTGCTCCACCTCATCTGCTAGTGAGGTTTGCTACAAATATGACTACAAAATGAAGCAGACAAATGAGCCTTTTTGAATGCATATTAGCGCGCTTAAATGGACGGAATATGCATCTTGTTAGTTTGGAGTGGAAGTAGGTTTAACTCTGGTTTTACATTTAAAAGCAGACAAGGACGGTGCATGGAGAGAAGTCCCAATGGCTACCAATGCCAGCAGACAAAGGCCCCCGTGCCCAAACAGCACAACAAAGTGAAGCCCTGAGTTGTTTGAACGTGGCCATTCCTACCACATCAACTCAGCAACAGGTTTTGTTTCAAGGCTTTGCTGACGGTGCCTTTCATCTCATGAAAGACCTCAATCCTGTTCTGTTGGAAGTTGAGCAAAGCATTGCTACCAAGTTTCACAAGCCTCATCTGTGAGGTCTTATATTGAAGTCCCCAGCTCCCAGAGTCACATGAAAATCTTCCACCAAAACCCACACGCACGCTGATGAAGCAAGGAACCTCCTGACAGCAGAGAAAGCTTGAGACCTGGCCTCCTGAGCATGAGGCATGGGAATACAAACACTTCCCCCATCCATGACTAATATTAACATATTAATGTTGCTTTTTCTATGCATGTCAAGATTTTTGAACAATTCAGATCACCAATACAGGTTAGCAAAGACAACAACTTTCACGAGATGCTCAGGCCGGCGTGAGCTGCAGAGGACATAGTCTCACGCACACACTCAATGCCCAAGCCCACTCCCCTCATCTTCAGCAGTACAAAACACTTTATTCTGCTTCCCTATGCAGAGCAAAAATTTCCTTCCCAAAGAAATGACAAGTTTTAGCACAAAATCATCCCTCCTTACTCTATGCATTAAGGTCAGACTGCCAAGCTAAGTGTCTGAGCAAGGCGAGTCCTCCCTGAGTCCCTCTGCAGTGAAGGGAGAGGAACAGAAACTCAGGATTGAGGTGACTACAAGAATATGCATGCTATTAGCTTTGAGTACTGCACACAACAGTAAAAACTTACAAGCAGTGAGGCTATGGTGAGGAAATGATGGCTAACGAAGGCTGAGTATGCCCATCACTGTTTCTAAACAAGATCTGGATTTCAGGGCCCCTTCTAAGATTACTCAGGATGGAAAGGCTGAATTTAGCTCCCATCCATCACCTTATCATGAGGATACAACCTCATGCTTCCTGCCACTGAGAATCTGGGAAAATGCAAAATTCTACCTCTTATCATCAAATCGGAATTAATTTCTTTTTCCTATTTTGCCTTACTTGAGAACAACAACAAAAAAAAGCTCTCCTTGATAGATAGCTAAATTTATGTCTTACCAAACTGAATGTAAATGCAAGAAACAGGAAGCTTTTACTTGGAAACTGGAATTTCAAGCACTCAGGGGCAAACAATGAACCAGAGAGATAAAGATGCAATGGCAATGGTAGGGGACAGACCTGCCAAGCTTCCTGCCCACGCTGACTCAAGAGCGTGTGTCCTACCATGATACGGACTGGCCACACTGCTTGCTTTTATTTTGGTAATTGGTATTTGTTCCTGTGAAAACCCCTATAAAAACAAGTCGGAAGACTGGACAATAGTAGACCCGCCATCTCTTATAGCCAGATCTTTTACTTAACACTTTAGCAAAAGATGTAATCAGCGTATCTTTGTCCATTTATACAATTCTCTCTGCTGCAACGAGGATTGTATTACACTCTCCAGCACCCGCCAGATCAGAGCATCCAGCCTTCCCCATCACTTCAAGAGATTGATCTGATACTTGAAAGCACATTTGCTATTATCTACTCCAGCCCTTTGGAAATGACATTACACAGATAGGGGGGGCAGGCAAATATTGCCGCTCTTTTATTATTCCTGCCATTCCCTCGCTTGTAATATCTGAGAAGTTCCCAGGTCAATGGGATTACTTTATCTTCCTCCCCCTTTCCTTTATCTCCTCCCTCACCCCACAGGTATCCGTGTCCAAATGGGACTCTTCGGCAGGGGGTTTGCTTGACCCGGGTCACTTGAAGGTCAAGCTTTTCACCACTTGCTAATGCAAAGCTTCCCCCCAGCCCTCCAAAGCTTCCCCCCAGCCCTCCAAAGCCCAAGGGGGTCCAGGTCACCCCCTCCCCACACACCCCTCTCCTGGCCACGGGTGCAGATGGAGAAGACAAATGCTCCTCGGTGAAGCTACAGAAGCAAAATCCTCCCCATATGGAAAGTGGAACATGTTTTGCGTTTTTAAATCAACAAAGCAAACGGAGAGGTTCCTGAAAAAATCAGCTCAGCAGAGACTTTATTCCTGCACTAAACTTGAAGGATGGGAGGCTTAACTAGTTAGGAGCAACTCAGACTATATTTTTGCCTACCAGAACGAAGATCGATTTTTATTTAGATTGATTTTAAGATTTACATGTGAGAAATGGATACAATTGGATCAAATATATACTAAAACAAATTGTTGACTCCCATGAAAGCCAATAAAACCAAAACAAATTTCACAGATCTCATCTACCAGCATTTGAGATTTGTTTTATTTCATTATTTTGTATACATTTACAGAGCAGAAATTTGCTTAACTCTTTTCCACTTTTCTTTTACTGAAACAATAAGACTCGCCGCAGAATATTTTGTACTCGAATATTATCACCAGGATAGCATATGGCAAACTAGCAGCAGGCAGTTTATCTTCATCCTCTTTGTAAGCTAAAATTAGCACAATGCTTTTGCAACAGCGTATGATGTATTCAGACCAGTACGATATACCTAATACAGCTTCAGATCCATCCCTGGCTAACCTCCAATATTCAAGTAAATTGATTATTAATTTTAATTGAGTATTAATATGTTTAGTATTAAGTCAGCATTTATCAACTTGAGAGGCACTTTTAAGTTTAATGCTGCCGTTTTCACCTACACCAACTGCAACAGTAAATAAAATTGGTGTATTAATAACACACAGAATTTAAATTCATTTGTCTGAGGCAATTCTGATTTATATTAAAACACTGTATATGGAACTCCATGCTGCAAAATTGCATATTTGTGCATACTCTGCTTTTCAGTGATATAATTAATCATGGTGAAAAGCTGATACATCCATGCTACGACTTACATGCTCCTCCTGCTGCAGCCTGCTTCCCTGCAGACTGTTAGCTGGTTACTTTATTGGGATTAAATCCAACCAAGTCACCAACTTCATTGGGATTAAATTCAACCAAGTCACCGACTTTACATTTCCCGACCATGTGGCTACGCCAGCCCTCGCTGCTCGCTAGTCTGCTGTTCAACCCAGTAAATTATGGCCACCTCGGGGTTTTTTTAGCTGGATTAAATCTGCGGTGAGACATTAATGTTGGCACCGCATGCTGATTTGTTTCTTGTAGCTGTGCCACCAAGGATCTTAGCACAACGCTCTTTCTAAAAGAAACACGAAAGGTCCTACAGAAGCCCTGTACTTCACAAGGGTGGTTGTTTTACCACCTTTCTCGCCAGGTTCACAGAACAAAAATGTGTAATAGTGGGAGGTAGTCACATCCAAGCATGTATGTGAACAGATACACACAAAAACTATAATTATTTATATGCTGACATCCAAAGATTTTGTGGCTCAGTCTGCTCGCCAACTGATAAAACAACCTCCTGCTTTACCTACAGCCCATCACAAAGCTACAACTACAGGACCAAGTCTGTCTGATAGCTATGTTGAAATAATATCACCACAGTTCTTGCTTTTATGCAGCCAGCCTCACGCAAATTTGCATCCAGACAGATACAGAAAAAGAGAAAATGGGCAGAATCCTCCACCAAAGCCTCTCCTAGGGCGTCCTCACTGCCACAGCCAGGGACAGGAGAGGATAAGTAGGAGATGCTTTCCTAAGTGGGGAAGGGAGGAGGAGCACCGCATGAGCATAACATTTCAACCCCACTTTGTTGCCTCTTTTCCACCCCCTGCAATTTACCTGCAACTTATCCCCTACTCTTTAGCTACACTCAGACCTTACAGTGCCCTGAAAGAAACTTAAATACAATTTTAAATGACGGCACCTTACTTCAAGCAGTTCAGTTAACACTGACCGCATTCTCTCTTCCCCCTGCTTTACGAAGGCAGCCGATGCAGAAGGGCCCGTGCTATAACCCAGGTCCCCAGGCAGGAGCACCATGGTGGGGTTTCTCCCTCAGTGCTGTGCCAGGGAGGGAGCCGATCCTCTTGGCACAGCAATGAGAGCAACAAAAGGTTCTCCACCCTACAAGCCTTGCTTCCATGACCTTCACTTGCTGACCAGACAGAGCTAAGATATGCCTTCTTCTTAAGTCCATCGAGACGCTACAGACTCCGGAATATTTTTAGCATGCATCCATGTGACGCAAACTGCTATTCAGAGAGCTGGGGGAAGATTTAAGAATCAGTCAGGTTACGTCCACCACCTTTAGCTCCTTTCTGAGGACATAACCAGTGCCTCCTAGCAGGTCTTCTCCTGCCCTTCTGCAAAAGATGAATTCACAGCTCTCAGCTGACACACAGTACCAGGGTTGCGAGGGCCACCGCTCTCCTGTGGCACAGGCTCAGCCATGGAAAAAGAGAGTTGAAAAGGCTGTCCCTACTATATTTTTATTTACTTATATGATGGTTCTTCCTTCTGCCACCTCCACCTTATGCTTCTGCAAAGAGCAACCACAAAAAACGGCCTGCAACTCTGTGTGAGATTTTTCAGTGCTCAAGAGGAAGTAAATAAAAAATAAAATAAAATAAAATAAAATAGATATATATCATCTGTGGCTATTAAATGCCAGAGATACCACCTGGTGTTGAGGAAGTTCCCAAGCTGCAGAGTGCCGGAGGGTGGCAGAGGGCTCTGGGGAGACCGCGCTTGCCCTGATGTGACCCTGCTCCCACGGCATGGCACGGGCCCGGCCAGGCTCTCCCGTGTCCTTTCCCACCTCCCAAGCCCTACCAACAAAAACTCAAGCCTGCCAAAGGCAAGACGCAAAGGCTGCATGGAGGAGGTGTTATGGCTAAAGAGACAAGCTGGAGAGTTAGAAGGTTTTACCAATGACACCCTCATTCAAAGACCCGCCAGAGCAGGGTCAGGCGTGGGCTTAGTCACAGCCCTGCGATCCCCTACCAGCTCAGGGAGAAGAGACTTCAGGCCTCTCCCTCTGGCATTTCTCATGGCACTGACTACTGGGTCACCAGGCCAGCGAGAAGCGGTCCCTGATGAATTATACGGTGACAGGTGGCTCTGCCGCAAGCCACAGCCACTGCCCCCGCCACCCAGAGAAGGTCCCCATCTCATTCATGAATATAAATAATAATAATAATAAAAAAAAATAAAAGCCCGTGTGCATCAGTGTGCTTAGAAAAAAATGATGTCAGCATCTTATGGCGTTGATCCTATTAATTAATCCCTTAAAGAATGCCCCCTCGCCCACAAACATATAATGTAATGCCGGCTTAATCTTACCTAAAAAAAAATACAATGCAATAAGATTACTAGTCTGACTCTGCTAACTGTTACAGCACTGCTTAATCCTGTATTTTGGCGCTTTAACAAGCTCCTGCAATATTGTACGGAGTTTATCAGAGCGGTTGCCGAGACAAGAAGGACTTATGTTCTAAACAATATAATTCCACGGTCTTTTGTGCTCTTTACGCATTATTTTTATACAATGACTTTCATCCCGGAAGATCTCAAAGCCTATTGCCTGTTCCTGCTTCCACTGAAGTCTTCCTTTCAGGTTTCATGTCGGAGCAGGATTAGAAATGAAAAAGAAATATATATATATGTATTATACATATAAGAGGGGTTATAAACCCCCAGCAAGATCTGCTGGGGCAGGATGCTTATCCCTCTGGTCCCCTGAATGCAGCTGGGATGGGTGACACCAAGCTGGCCCCCTGCTCTCAAAAAACTGCAAGAGAACTCACCTGGGACCCTGCCCAAAAAAGCGAGTGCAAGCAAGACCTACCAAAGTATCGTCCCTCCATCCCTGCAATAACTTTGTCTTTGTCCCCAGGCTGCCCTCCCGCCAGCACAGCCCTGCTCCGGCAACACGAACCCGCTGCTACGCATTTCCTGATCTTCACTGGCTATAGACATATTAAGCTTCCCATGGAATAGAAGAAGAAAGCCCTGCTCCCTCCCTGTAATTATCAAATCAGCCCGAAAATGAGGAAGAATTGAGAATCCTCATTATAGCACATCATAAAACGCGGCAAGGTCTCGCGCTCGCTGTATGTTATTGGCGCAGTCTGCCAACAAAACTTTACAAAGAACGCAGGAATTCATGTTTGCAGAGATATTAAAGTCATAAAAGGGGAAATTTGTATTTTATTTTCCCACAGCCTAAATGAAGGTGAACCAAGCAAATTTGGCAAAGAGTGCTAGTCAGATGCCATTTCCCACAGCAGCATGGTATTTTCCTCTGGGAATAAAACATTTTCCTTCAACTACTGTTTATAACTCTTATCAGTTCAACAGCAATAGAGCCATCAAGTCCAATATCTTGTGGAAAAAAGTCAAGGTCAACAAGTACTTGCATTTTCGTTTATCTTTAGCTGCAATTGCTACTGACATTCAATTGGGTAATAAACATGAGGACTGTCAAATGCTCTCAGCAAACAGGTGATCCAAAAGCTATCAGAGAGAAAGAGGCTACCGCCAGGTAATCAAACAATGCTGTTGCAACAATTATGATTTGAGTGCATTCATTTACAGAAGCAATCACCTGTCAAATTTGAATGAATAGCGTCAAACCATTCCCACCACCGGGGTGCTAAGGGCGAGAAAATACAAACTATGTCTACTTTTTTCCCAACAAAAGCATGCCAGCATTAGCAAGACCCATCAAAAATAGGGTAAATAAAAAATCTAGTATCTTATTTCCTGAATTGAATTTAAAAAAAAAAAAAATTTAGCATAAAAACCAGAGGAGATCAGTCCAAGTCGCTCGACCTCATGTCGGTCTCTCCCAGGAGCAATAATGGATGTTTCGGAAACCCGTATAGAAAGGGGGGTAACGCAGAAGCGGCTGTGCCACAGCTCCGACAATCAGCACTTGGGCAGCTTCCTGAGCCAGCGGTTGCATCTGGACCACGGTTTTTAATAGCTACAGAAGGACCTATTTTTCCACGAATTGGTCTAATCTCTTTCTGCCCCTGCTGACCTCCCCAGCACACTGTAGCAATAAATTTAACCCAACACGTAAAACATTTTTGTTTGTTTTAAACCTGCTATAACATTCTGGAAAGCTCCTGTGCCGTGAGACTTGGTGAACACCCACCCTTAGTCCTTGCATTAGGGGACAAACACCCACTTTCTCCACACACAATGCATTCTTTAAAAGACTTTTCTTCCAACCTTAGTAATCTTTTTTTTTTTCCCCTCCGAGCATTTCACGTGAGAGGTAGGAAAATGGTTTACGCCAAGCAGCCCTACAGCACGCCCTGATGCGTCACTAATCCAGAAACAATGCGTGCTTACAGGTTTACACTCATCGCAATAAGATTTTTCTCAGAAGTGGAGGCCATCCCAGGAACATGACTTTGCTGCTTTAACCTCCAGTTCAAAGAGGTTGATAATGCACACCTGAATGTCACACGCTGCCTGCATCAGAGAGCAAAAGGCTCTGCTGAAGCCACCAAGACCTGGAGAGGCAAATGGGGAGCGGGCTGGTGCCTTCGAGGTGGAAAGTATATGGGCCACATGGGAAGTTCATTGGCTTCAATGAGCCACTGCAACCTAAAGGAGCACACTCAGGATATGTAGGGGAAAAAAAACCCCACCAGAATAAAGCAACAATTTTTCTAAATCAAGTTGTATCTGTGATCTTCAGAACACACGACTCAGGTGCTGCTAAAAAGGGCTATCTTGGACACCAAAAATTTCAAACCTATTTCAGCAACCACTTGCAAACAAACCTTTCTCTGCCCCATCCAAGGAGGAAAGCAAGATGCCTTTCAGTCCTACACCTGAATTTTGGGGTAACAGCCCAAAATGTGATTTAGCAATGTGATATTTTCCACCGCTGTTCCCTGCTCGGCATATTCAAGATCTTGTCCTCAGTAACACACCCGGGGCCGTGCAGACACACTTTGGGGCCTGCAAAAGCCCTGCACTGCTCATGGGACATGAGTTCAGGTTCAGGGCCGTGTTCTTAGATACACGTCTATGTATACATAGACTTGCGCACAGCCACCCAAATGTTTAACGGGGTAGACATTTTAAGTTTAGAAAAACTTGCCAAGAAAAAGAAAAAAAAAAAGGGACTCCAGCACATGAATGTTGCTGCTTGATTACAGGCGGGCCAAGAAGTCAGGGATATTTGTATTTCCATAGCCACTTTAAAGGTAAACAGTTCCCAAAGTCTTTTTCCCTCCTTTCGCTCTGCCAACGATGGCAATAGCGTCCGCCTGAGGGATCTGCCGCCTGACGTGATCCCCTCTCTGCTCCCCTCCCAGCTGGAAGCTTTTCCTAAGCAAAGACTGAAAGTTGCATTAAACCGCGCTGAAAAGGTTGTGCTGGTTTTGAACTGCTTATTATCTCTGGGGGCTGACCTGAAAACCAAGCCGGTACTTAGATGAAGAAATTCAAGTTTCCCCTGAAAGGCAAATGGGAGGAAGGAAGGTTTTTTACAACGAAAAGAATTCGTTTATGACTGTGTTACCCACAATTTAGGCAAAACAAGCAACATTTATAAGTATTTAAGTTAGCTTTGCCAAATTGAAAGGAAAAACGCCTGGTAATAACAGACGTTTGGAGCTAATGAGAACGATTAAAATAAATCCTGACACTGGGAATAGATTGATGCTCAAATCACGACAGACACCCGCTTCCAAGTGAGGACTCTCTCCATGCACCATACTGGAAGCGTAACCCTGCCTAGCTGAGGCACGGAGGCTTAACGCTGACGAAATCTAACTTTAACAGCTGAATTAGGCTGATGAGACCAAAAAAAAAAAACAACAACCAAACCCCAAACCAGAAGGAAGAAAAAAACAGTTTCACGCCCTCCGGCTTTAGAGCAGAATGATAAATTGACATGGTGTTGTTATGAGCATAATCCTCAACTACTCAATCACTGTTAAAAAATAAAACATGATTCTGGGGAGATAAAAATAATTAATGCTGGTGCTGCTGAAGAATATGCACCTACACGAAGAGTTTCAAATAAATATGAGGTGGTTCTAAATCTCGTATCTCACGTCAAAGGAAGAGGGCACAGGGGCTCAGGGTGATTTAAAGCAAACTGAGCGCTGCCCACTTGATGGAAAAGCAAGAAAAGAAAAGGGGATGGCAGAGCCTTGGCGAGAAAACTGATACTGTTCCGTTTCCAAACAAGCCTATTACGCTTAATTCGGGATTCACAATACATAAAGCAGCAGAAAAAATACCAGGAGCAGCCCCTGTTGACTAATGCCCTGTCTTTTCCAATCGAGGGTCACATCCAGTCTAACCGATCACATGATAATGGCATCAGAAAAGGTCAATCAAAGACAAGCCGAAGCTTCCACTGCCTGGCTGACCTTCGGAGCTTGTGACAAATTGCTATCAGTCAATGTCAACTAATGACAGCAGCTCTTTGGCTAATCAATTGTTCTAAAAATGATCAAGAAAACTACTCGCAGGACAGCTCATTTTCACATCAATGCCTGTGAAGTATGAAAAGCTCATTTTTTTTGAGTTTTTAATAAGCTCATAAGTAAAGCAGTTACTTGGTAACAGGGGTCACCTTAGTGAAAAGACAGAACCTTTGTCTGCCTTTTACATATTCTTTTATTACCATATTATAGTAAAAATATGCCATGCCATTACTATGCCAGAGGGCTACATAATAAAGTAGGTAATACTTCATACATTTTTTTTTGAGATAAATACTTCTGTGGTTTAGGGGCCTCTGTTTGGATGTAAATAATTGTCGATATACTTGCCGCGTATTTAAATGCAAAGCAATCACCACTGGCACGCAGGTGACGTGCCCGCTCATTACTCACCCAAACCTCACGTGACAGAGCCGGTAGCAAAAGCCACGCTGCAAAATCCACCAGCACTGCTGGGAAGTTAAGGTCTAACAGCAGCTATTTTGTTCTTAAACCCACCCACCCCATGCGAGTGCAACTTATTCGGACTATTTCCGACACAATTCACATTCGGTAGGAAAACCGCATGCTCTGAAACCCCCAAAGCCCTGCAAAAGCAAACAGACGTTTCCACACTAGAAGGATTTTGCATGTAAAAGCCGAGGTGGAAATGCACACAGGCTCGGGCTGTGGGACATATATATCACAGTCCACCCCGTCTAGCTAAGGGGTGGCTGCAGACTGTAGATTTGTCCATCCCATCACCATACCTGCCTCTCCCAGCATCGTCTTGGGCCACTTCTCAAAGCCTCCCCGCCAGGCCACGCTCAAATCTGCATTCATGCATTAAATATTACCAAAACAACAAATCCACACTGGTCTAAGGCTCAAGAAGTGCGGGCACAATTATGCTCTACTTTTCCATGAGGAGAGCGCTAGGCAAAGTACGCAGGAAAGCATCGCACCACCAGAAGCCTCTTGAGATGATGCCGTGTTGAGTGGGAACAAGGAGTCATCGTTCAAGCACGGCACCGCTTTTTACTTGGGTTTACCTCTTCACTTGGGTGACTCCCACCCACAGCACCTGTGCTGCCAAGAAGGATTTACCCCAAGGAAAACACCCCTCACCAACCCAACTGCCCCCAAAGCAATCCCCCGCCTCGCCACAGGGAAGGAGGGGGAAAAGGCGCTAAAACAAAAACATTAAAACTTTTGTTTTCATGGGAGAAACTGCAAAGTGACAGCAGTTTCAGGTTACACCCTAAACCTGCCTTGCTATGGTAGTTTTTCAAATTAAAATATCTTCTGTGGCCTCAGCCACTCTCGAGCCGTCCATAGGCAAGAAAGAAAGGAGGCAGGGCAACACTTAAGCTCAGCCATAATTGGAAGTATGTGAAAAATGAAGTGTCAGTTCGGTCAATAAAGGGCAAAGGTGAAGGGGAACTGCAGCCCAAACTCGGTGCGAAATGTGCTCATTAAGACACCCAATCCGCGGGCTCCTGCCCACCTATCCCATTAGTCATCGGCCATCTGACCGCTTCAAATGCCTTGCCTCCCAGCTCTTTTTACTTTTCTTCTCCCATGTTAAAAAAAAAAAAAAAAAAAAAAAAAAAAAAAAAAGGCGAGCTGGGATATAAATCCTTGCTCAGTCATCTGGAACATAATGTGGCCCTTCTCTCCCCCTCCGCCCGGCTCTGCCGCCTGCCTTCGCAGCCTCCAAACAACCGCCTTGAGATTCCCGGCAATAATAAACGCGATTGCCTTTTTGCCTATAGGTTGCCCGGACTCCTACAAAAGCCTGAAAAAAACCCATTGCAGCCACTGATACATTTTTATAAAGAAATATCGCCGCTTTATACTCCTGGCTTGAAAGAGCAACGATTATTTGGAGGTTAAAAAAATGTTTTGAACCCAGGCGGAGGCTTGCACGAAAAAAATGGTAAAGAAATGGTACACACAAATAAGACACACTGATGGATGTATTTTCTTTTTCTTTTAAGCCATGTAGGACAGCTAAACATGGGAATTAAAGGGCCTCATTCTGGATTAGAAGTGACTGTACCAGGGCTTTATTCAGCATCCTCCTGGCCTGACTCTTTGAAAAACAAACAAATTAGATCTGTTAATACCCCAAACGGGAACCTTTTAAAGTTAGAATATGCAGTAAGATAAAATAGCGTTGCCGTGAGCTCAGCATCACCTGCCTGTACCTAAAAACTTGCTTCTCTTTTTTTTTAATGGAATTAACAAGTTATTTCTCCACTGCATAAATTCAGATCTCTTTGCACCATTTGGAGACAGACCTCCAAAGGCCCTTCGCGATAAGTTCAGAGCAATGGGAAAAGAGCCCATGAAACTTTTTCATAATATTATTCTGCATTCCTGTACTATAACTATCCCCTGCGATGACACAATACTGGGCCTTTATAAGAGGTTGTGTCAATGTGCTATGCAATAACATATCCTGCTGTTCAGTGGCGGGAGACCCCAGAACAGATCCCTAGCAGCTAAATATGGATTTCTACAATAGATCGAAGCAGCCGGGAGTCATTACTATTTACTATGTAAATAAATTTAAATGTTAAAAAAGACTTTAAGATGTTTACAGGAAAGAGCATCTCTCTCCTGTTTTCAAAGGTAATCATTTGATGTGTGCTGTGCATAGGGACATAAATAGGCTAAAAACGCGCTTTGCGGGGATCAAAAGCAGTGAGGAATCCGGCAAAGAAGAAAAATTTCCAAAAAGTCCAAAAATAGACCTTAGCATAGTTTGGGTTAAGGTGTAAGGGAGAAAACTCTTGCTAAGGAGCTTAAGCTTTCCAGCCTGTGTGCCCCTCCAAAAATGCAAAGCTCACACTCACATCCTTGAGATACCTTCAGCCAGGTTGGAAACCCTGCCCAGAAGGTGCTTTTACCTACCCCAACAGGGGAAGTAGGTTGTGGGAACAACCTAAAAATAGACAGTTTTAGAGGGTTGTATTTCTGGTGATTAGATCTGATTTTTTAAATGGCAAACACGCTCTTGACAGATGGAACCAAAAGGAACTTTTACAAACTCCTAAAAATAGGGAAGCCCATAATATACTGAATCTATGTCATGCCACGCATGCATCTTGAGTTAACTCCTGTGCTCACGAGCATGAACATGCGGGTCCCCAGCCTTTCACTGCCACCCCTCCGCGGCACCCAGCTGCCGCGGCACTGCCATGCCGGCTGCTTCTGCTGCCAAGAAAAGCATTCAGCAGAGGCAAAACCATGAGTTTGACCACAGCGTTGCCGCTCCTCACATCAGGCCACGGAAGAAAAGCCTCCAAATCATGGCATTTTGAACTTAAATACAGTTGGGGAGAGGCAAGATATTTGCTATCTTTTTCTTCTCTTCCCTTTTGGTCATTCAGGATCATGGGTTTTGACTTCTTTCCCATGCGGGAAGGCTAAAGCCATGCTTTATTTACACAAGGTGTATATGCAGGCATGGGTGTGCTCAAGCAACTGAGATTCCCCCATAATCTCAGCCTTCAAAGGGCTCTGAGCAAACAAAACATAAAGTAAGGCTCAGCGAGACCACTACCCTTTCTGCATCCCCACTCCTCAAAAAGCCTGCCATTTCCATGGATGGCAACTGGCCTGAAGGCAAGTCTCGGTAACGGAGACCCTCTGGACAGGGTGTCCTTTCCAAAACTCCTTCCCCAAACCTGCCCTGAGAGCTCCAGTTAGCAAATTCCTGCTTTTTTGCTCTTTTCTAAAGTTTTAATGCAACAAGCCTTATTCATGAAATGCATCTATCAAGCGCTGCCAGCAATTCCAGCTTCAATAAACCTTACTCTAGAATTTGGGTACACGTTTCAGAATGGGCTGAAGCATCATTGACAAGTCTTTCCATGGATTTTAACAGGACTCAAGCTCTAAAGTCACTGTAGAAAACCCTTCCTGACCGAGGCCACAGCATGCACCTTGCTAGAGCAGGCCAGGATGGCAATAATGAAACGTCAGATACGACTGGCACGCCGGAGTAATAAAACACCACGCTTAGGAGAAAACGAAGCCTAAAAATCTTAAAAAGTACACCAGGAACTGAGAAAGTTGATTTCCAAAGTGCCCAAGAGGTTGAGGAGCATGCTGGCAAGCCTCCCCACAGATGTTTTGTCCATGCACATATATACATAAATACGCGCACATCCGTCTCGTAACAGAACAGCCCTATCTGAGTACAAAAAGCCCCTCCAAACACTATGCTGTAGTTCAAAGCCTGGTTTTGCAGCAGCTTTTTCACCCTTAAAAAAACCAGGGATTTAAAGTTTGCTCCGAAAGCAAGGGGGTCTAATGAACATACTGACACCACTTCAACTATAGCACTGTGAACAGCACCGCTAGAATATATATGTATACATACTTGAAAGAAAAAAAGGCCCCCTGAATTTATGTTGCATATCATTTTCCAGTAAAAGTCAGAGGTCAGAAGGTTACCAGTTTCTGCCTCGGCTCTGCAACAGTTTACTATTCCAGGCCCCATTTTTACTAGGCTATACTTGCGATGAAGTCAGCAACTTTTCTTTAAACAATAAAGTGTCTCAAATACTTAGAATTCTATAAAGAGATATTATTCACCACGTACGTTAGGCCCATGCGTATAAAAAATTAAAATATACGGTTTAGTTTAAAAACTAATCTTGTTAAATGCAGACTTTGCAATGCTAATCAGTACTGCTCAACCTTTTTTTGGAAACACAATTCCTTTGTTGTCTAACAGCACTTGAATGAAACATGATCATAAAACCAGATTTAAAAGTATATACCTATTGTGAGTTCAGAGTCAACTTCAATAAAGCACTCCCTTTTATATTCAGATTAAGGATCCTTTTTAAATTTTAATTGCATTAAATTAACACTAAATCCACTGCAGTTGGTCTCTTCAAAAAAAGTATGAAGCATTTAAACAGCTTCTCAGGAAACCCCAGAAGTTCAGTTTTTTAGGTTTCGTAGCTTCCGAGACAGCACTAATTATTTGTAGTGTGTCCCACTTCAGCTGCACCAAGTTCGTTTCATACTTGTCCTGCTAAATCAGTTACTCTGTTTGGCTTGGCACTCAAACAAAACATTTTTGCATTCAAGTAAACTGGAACTGAGTAAAAAAAGTAAATAAAAGGACAGCTCAGGATTTCGTAAAATGGGCCGGCTAACATCCCTTCTTTACCCGCAGCAAAGTTTTGATGGCATCTTTGAAATATTAGCATGCATTTCTGCAATCTTAATTGCATTTGCTTTTGGAGATTTCATCTTTTAACCCATTTGAATGAAAAAAAAAAACAAACCAAAAACCAACCCCCTTCTCATTGCTTATTTTTATTAAGTATACTGCAAATTTGGTACATATGTTGCTCTAACATGTGCCTGCTGGCAGGGTCGAAGAAAGAAAGATGCCAATCCTTTTACTAGGAGGAGATGGAAAAAGAAGTGTCAAAAAAAAAGGAAGACAGACCTTTCTCAGCACAAACCCCCTAGTACCTGAGCACGTTTCAACATCGGTGACCGCTCGCCAGCTAAGAAAGCACAAGGACTCTGTTCCTACCTTGCTCACTGCTGTTGTCCCCGCTGTGCGATGTGTGTCCCCCGCTGGAGGGCCCGGGGGTTCCCCCGGAGCGCGTCGATGCTGTGTCGTCGTGGTCTCTGTTCCAGGAGGGCTGCGGGGCCAAAAAAATAAGAGGTGAAAACCTGAGATGGGAAAGAAGCACCTGGTTCGTGCGCTCCCGGAAGAGCAGTACCCATGCCCAGGCCCGCGGGAAAAGGCTGGCAAATACATCCCCCAAATTACGCCTTCTTTCCAGAGAGCCGGATCAGCGCTCCCCAGCAAAAATAACGTACTCTGGAATATGTTTACCATCTAAATAATCCCATGCTTTATTACCATAGAAAACAGAAACATTCCCAGCATGGCGGGGGGAGCGGGGGGAGCAGGGGGAGAGCCAGGGAGCGAATCGCTGGCACCGGGCTCCAACTGTATTTTTAGCATCCGCAAACCCTCTGGCGTAAGAGCTTGCTAACTCCGCAAAGGCAGAGCGAGAGCGGTGGGCGAGAGCGGCGCCGTTTATATAGGCCTCCCATTCCTTGTACGAGGCCAACGTGGAAGAGCTTAAAGACTTTGCTGGCAATTAGGCCTGGGTCCATAATAGCCGGGATGTGTCAGCTGTTTGCCGGATGGTATATGGCAAATGGACCAGGCATGGGGACAAAAAAGAAATGAGAATAACAATGGCTTCACATAGGCTGTGTACACTCAGCCCCATGCAGAGCCTCCTTGTACTATTGAACAGAAAACAGATGTTGCTTCTTATCACTGGGTGCATTTGAAAGTAACATTCAGATAGGAAAAATTGGCTGTAAATTAAATTCTTAGGGAAAAC
>NW_009260187.1:962335-968797 GCF_000687185.1 Egretta garzetta
AGAAATGCCTCACTAATTTACTTCCCTTCTCCAAGAAGTTGCGGTTTATCACTTGACGGGGCTCCTTAGCGATGATAGTGATTTTTTAGATGTACGAAGGCTGCCGTAAACAGGAATGAATTCCTTAGCGATGATAGCGATTTTCTTTAAATGTACAAAGGCTGCCATAAACAGGCGCGAATTCCACATCACCTTCTACACTGAAATCCTGCATTCCCACTAATTGTGGGTGCATGGAGAGAAACTAGAAGACTTGCTCCCCATTTCTGCAAAGAGCAATGCCCCTTGGAAAAGCCGCCTGGCTCCCAGGTTAAAGCCTATGACCCGAGCTCACCCAGAGCCGAGTCACCTGGGATGAGCCATGGGATCTCTGTGCCTCAGTTTCTACTGGGGGAACAACAAAAAAACCCACAAAAGAAATTAAAAAAAAAAAAAAAAAGGAGGGCTGCACTTATCTACAGTGCAGATATAGTTGGGGGATTAAATTAATTAGCGACTGTAAAACACATTGAGTTCTTCCAAAGGGAGACTTTAGAGAAGTGCAAAGTAATATAAATTAATCACTCCATTACATAGGCTGTCTTATTCCAGAGGAGGGTCTCAGCCACGTGGTCGTGACAATAGTGTATAAATAAGGATAATGGCCCATTATGACTTGGGCTTATACATCAGTCACCATTGAGCTGAGAACGGACACTGTGGCATGGACTGGGACTCGCTGATAATCCTTTTTTTAGTAGCTTTTATCTTCCTCTTCCAAGCTCACCCCTGCCCCAACATTCAACTGAAACTTTCAGCCCAAATCGTTGCAAAATCAAGAACACACAAGCAAAATCAAGAACACACGAGCAAAATAATTTTGCGATTTTGAGGCTGGGCTGTACGTTCCCATGATTTAAACTGGTTTTGCACCATTGCCCTTCTCGCTGGTCAATAGTTTCTAGTGCCAAAACTATGGTCTGGCTAGTGACTGATCCGAGTCACAGTCGCATGACTGATTTAAAATAAAAGAGGATTCAGCCTAGGGTACCCCTAATGCTGCATCACTTTAAGGGCAAAAGACCTTCTACAAGGGATGTTTTATCTTAGCCCAGGGCATTTGAAATACATTTCCTGACTTTTGTTTTGGTTTTGAAGCTAGTTCAGTACTCTGATACAAGCAAGGAAAAAAAGAAGAAGAAAAGGGAAAAGGAAAGGAAGCAACCAAAATGTTTGTGCATTTAAATAATCCCAGAAGCACCAATTGCCTCCCATGACCTTTGCCAGGTGCTTCGTCCACTTGGGCCATGTGCTGGGCTGAAAAGCATGAGCCCCAGCAGGCACCAGTGCAACAGCCCCATCGAAGGGAAGACCACATTCGATGAGGCCTCCGAAACAGGTATTGACTTGTGTCATGGTAAACATCAACCCTTAATAAACAAAAAAGCTACAGACAAAATTATTTGGTTAATGGCTAAATTGGAGAGTCAATATAAATAACATTACGTACACTTATTACTGCAATCCAACAACAGCTGGGCTTTGAGTCAAGTTAACACTAATACACAGTGGGGGAAACGATTGCCTTCTGCTTATATTAAAGAATAAAACATAATTTTTTGAGCACCAAGCATGTGAAACAGGAAAAAAAGAGGTCCTGGCCAAGGAATGAAAGGCTTGACCATAAGTACATAAATAAAAGAAATCGCTTTCTATTACAGGTGATAAAAATTGTACTCAGCATCTTTTGATATATATCTTCTCAAAAGTTTTGCGAGCACAGCCCTCTTGTGGGCTCATTTGTGTTTGTGTAACAACTGGAGACAGGGAACGGCTAATTCCTTTAGCTGTTGGACGAACCTCCGCTCCTCCAGGCTACGAGAGAATTGGCTGCAGGTATAATCGCTCGCCCCCTCGCCCTGGAGGAACTGAGCTGCTGCCAGCAATTTGTCAACATAATTTGGGCCTATTGTTTTCCTTCTGAAGTGTTATCTTATTTTCTATTAAATACTTATTCCTTAGAAAAAAGGTAATGTGTTATGTTCAAAATGTTCTTCAGATTTTTCTTAACTCCTCCCTTTTAAAAATCTTCCCCTAATCCTCCTGAGGGTAGCGACCCACCGTGTCAGGGAATACTCGTGCTCGCTACAGGCAAGAACTCGAAGCGAAAAGGGGGCTGCTTCATAAAGTCATCACATCCATCTCCTACAAACTTAACGCATCTATTTAGCAAGGCTTTACTTTTTGCATAGTTTACCCTTCTGGTTGCTGGCTAGACTGATGTCCCCAACCTCACTCGGGCAAAACATTCAATACGGCTGCTCAATACCCTAAGTGTATAATCCATAGAACTGATGCTGAAGCTAGAGCTACACGATAGACAGAGGTGGTCTTTGCAGTCCACAAGCCTTATCCCACTTTGCTTCTGGAGGGCATGGCTAGTAATAACCCTCAGGTAGCTTGGTCCCCATCCGGCATAAAAGAAAGTTTTGGAATTCTCTCTTAATTGGGAGGAAAAACTTGGAAAATACAAACTGGTAAGCAGGACTAAAAATATACTTTGATAATGTTAAAAATACAATGCCATGTATTTCCTAGATTCCACACACATACATTGTTTCCATTCCAATCTCTGTCAAGCGCATAATTCTGGGGACCATGAAAGCCACGGTCATGACTACCTCAACTTTCTGAGAGGACCCACTCGTGGCTTTGCCATCTGAACATCTCCTCATGGGGCTAACTGAGCCGGCAGCCAGCAATCCCACCCCCCAGCCTGCCAAAGCCACATGGGGACATCAAACGCAATACAGCGGAAACCCAAGGGGGTCAGGATAAATGATAGGTGCAGGAACCTCAAAACGCTACAGAAGAGACACTTTCTAGTGCCAGTAACTCTTCTGCAATCTGCTTCATGCAACTTCAATTCAGAGGTGAATTACTTTTAATAGAACAACAACAAAGGCACAAACTTCAGGTTCGGAGGGAAAAGAGGTGCTCCAAGTCTACAGAAATAAGGCGGTTGAAATGACAGACAGGCGATAACCCTGCCTGCAACGAAGCAGCACAGCGAGGGTGACCCCTGCGCAGATGGAAACCTTTGCAGCGTTAGAGGTGGCAGGGCCCATCAAACTAAGAAATTCTATGTGGAAGTCTCGGCTCTGACCTGGATTCCCTTCCTAGCCCCAGAAAAGTTGTAAGCTTTCTATCTTTAGTTTCCCCTTATTTCAAATGAGGGTAAGACTCTTCTCTGACTCTGCAGCCGCATAGAAAAAATAAGATGTAAGCTGCCTTTATGCGTGCAGCATAGGACGGCTTCTGAGACAAACAGATAAAAGGCAATGAGAGTGGGTATCAATGTGAATACCAGAGAGGATGCAAACCTGGAAATAAACACAACTTTTGCCACTGATTTTCACAAGGCCAGGGTTTCACCTAAAGGGACCAGAGGCACAGCTGACATTGCACAGCGCAAAGCTCATCAAACTGACATCCACCAAACAACGCTACCTCTCTCCATTAGCCCTGCTATCACGATTCATTGCTGAACCTACCCAGGTTTGGGGAAGGAGTGAACACCTTCATGCAGCGCACCACCAGCTGTGTACCCATGCAGGGATCTCTACCACAGTGGAGCTTTCCGATCCACCCCGTACCCTCAGAGTACGGAGGAGAAGAGGGTATAGCAGGGAGAAGAGAGGACAGGGCCTGAGAGTCCTAAACAGGCTGAATGGAAAAGAAAACATGAGCGCAAAAGGACAGGGTGATAGCGCTTTCCAAAGGAAAAAGAGTAATTAGAAGCAGCAAGCATAAACCACAAAAAAATAAAGAAGAATGAAATGGAGATCATCAGACTGGGTGGGACATGAAGACAAAAAGGAAGGGGAAAAAGCACAGCTCTTTTCCAAGAGGCACCAAAGCCCTATCAGTTCTGCACAGGCCAGACTTTTGAAAAAAACATTTGTGCACACATGGTGGGGGGTCACAGCTATGCAGAGACCCGCCCCGGCCTGGGCTGTGCTCTGCTGGAAGCCCAGTCCCACCACCTTCTGCATGTGCTGAAATCAAACCTGCTGTGCTTGGGGAACCACCTTCCAAATCCCTCTGTAGGCGACAGTGTAGGCAGACGGACTTTCTCTCTGAGAGAGGACTCTGGAGCCACCTAAAAATGCCTCTGGCACCAAGGAAAGCAACCTTCTTTGGGGCAGCAGCAGGTTCGGACCTCAGGTTTTGCTTCTTGCATTGGTGGCTGCTACACGTGGTAGCCATGATGGACATCCATGAAGCCTGAGCACCAACGGTCTCAATCACAGCGTGCCTTACATTTGATTGACCTTACTCCATTCCTCATTTTTTCATCTCAGCTCAACAGTAAACACCGCCTGCCCGGCCAGGTTAACTGAGCCAGCTTATGGTGATGCAGGGTTTTTGTCTCCCACACAACAAACATTGACTAGGACTTTCTATTTAGAGCAACTCCGCATTGTAAACCTGTCTCCTCCCTTTGATAAGAGCCATATCGCTAGATAGCATTAATCCCCGTCCCTTTCTCGACACAGGGAAACACAGCTTCACGGTCAGGATAGATAAAATCACTGCTCCATGTAGGTTTTTTTTAAGTCTAATTACCATGCAGAAACACGCACAAAGTCGCCCCCAAATGACACTGCTACCTCCCGAAGGCTGGTGTGCCAGGCCTTGAGGCACCTTAGTCTGCCTTGGCTCCTACTGAATTTAATAGGACTGGAGTATTTTCCGCATCTTTCTAGACCAGGAAAAAGGCCTTCAGAGACAAATAAGAGTTTCCTGTTCAATCTTTCACATAAGGTGTAAACAGGAAAAATGCCTCGCCACTTAGCCAGAAAATGAGAGGCTGCTGTCCCTTCCTTTTATTGCATTTACATGGTAAAAGTCATTTAGAAGGGGATCTGCCAGACGTCCAGGTCCAACCGAGACGGCACGGGCTCTCAGATGGCTGGCTGAGGTCCCAAACCCGACCTGCCCAGGCAGGTTTGGGGTGAGAGGGAGCCCTCAACCTCTCCCATCCCTCTCCCCCTACCAGGGGCCCAGCCGGCAGCCTCGGTGGGAGTTGGTGTTTCGCAGAGATCTGCACTTCACCCTGAACATCTGGGCTCAGGCAAACAGTGAGGGTTTACTTACAGCAAAACCCACATCCCTAAGCGTTCCCCTTACAGATTTTTGGGGGTGGTATCTTTTGGGAAGACAAAATTAACCCGTTGGGGCATCCACGGCAGATTTTTTTACATGCACTGAGATGCAGGCTCCAACCTTCAGCATCCCATCGGCCCAACTGGGGCTTCTTGGGGAGGGAAGGCACAAGCACAGCCCTCGCTCTGCAACAGCCATACTTCATTTCAGCTCCATCACAAGCAAAAATGCCGAGCGTATGTCACAACTATCAAATGGTCTTTTTAGCTAACTGACAACAGACGCCATTTGGAGTCAGCGTATTTTGATTACGGCACATTGTTAGCAGGATTCAAGAGCCCGCTCGCCTCGCAGTGTTGTTCAACACTAAATTAAATTGCGGTATAATTAGCTTCGCTCCAGCTACACCTTTCCATCTGAATGGATGCGATACCTGCAAAGGCTGAGCTGGGTATAAAATGTGTTCCTGATTATAAAGCGTTTGCTTAATCTCGAGGGCGCCGCCTTGTTTTTTAAGGCTCTCTGCAAGTCACGCACTGTGGTACGTGCTGCCCGTTATCTCCAGAAGGCTTAAAACTGGAATCCCCGTGATTCACATTTTCCAACGCTCATGGCCAAACCCTTCTGCAGATCAGCTCCTCCACTTTCTACCATTTCACAATGAGCCAAATCTGCAGCTAGGCAGAAGCGGCCGAGCAGCCTGGCTCTGCGAGCCACACGCCAGCGAGCCGGCGGCCACAAAACACACCGAGCCTGGGCTGCGGGAGCTGGAGTTCGGTGAGCTCCAGGGGTGGTTCACCAGGCTGAGGTGGCCGTGGCTCCCTGATGCCTCCACCCGCTCATTGAGGGATGGCTTGGAAGCACGTCTGGCTGCCAGAGTCACCCGAAAAAGTTGGGCTGAGAGGTCCCTGTGGCCTCGCTGTGCCTCCCAGGGAGTTTCTGGAGTGCCCAGTGGGGCTTGTAGCAGTGTAGGTCTCACAGCATGGCCTCACGTGGATGTGTGCTTTGGGACGGGCAGACCTCAGGACGGGCAGACTGACCACCACCCTGCAAATGCTTCCAGTCAGCCTCACAGATCTGCTGCTTCTGCAGAAGTTACTGGCGGCACTGCTACTTACTCTATCCAGTGTTTAAGTTTATCCCACGCCTCCTTTAAATACATTTTAAAAGCAGTAATTACGCGGAAGATAGCAGAAGGGGCCAAAACCAAAGCACAAAGCCACCAAAAGCAACTTTCACCATCAGTCTTTCGATTCAGCCTAGGGCTTCCCTTTGACACCAGAAGTGTTTTGCTTTCTTTACGCTATTTTCTTT
>NW_009260188.1:0-8971 GCF_000687185.1 Egretta garzetta
GGATGGGATCCACCCAAGGGTACTGAGGAAGCTAGTGAAAGTGCTCACCAAGCCACTTTCCATCATTTATCAGCAGTCCTGGCTAATCGGGGAGGTCCCAGTTGAATGGAGGCTGGCAAATGTGACGCCCATCTACAAGTAGGACTGGAAGGAGGATGCAGCGAACTACAGGCCTGTCAGTCTGGCCTTGGCACCAGGGAAGGTCATGGAGAAGATCTTCTGGAGTGTCATCATGCGGCAAATTCAGGACAACCAGGTGATCAGGCCCAGTCAGCATGGGTTTATGAAAGGCAGATACTGCTTGACTAGCCTGATTGCCTTCTATGATAAGGTGACCTGCTTAGTGGATGAGGAAAAGGCTGTGGGTGTTGCCTACCTGGACCTTAGTAAAGCTTTTGATATCGTTTCCCACGGCATTCAGATGGAGAAAATGGCTGCTCATGGCTTGGATGGAGGTACTCTTTGCTGGGTAAAAAACTGGCTGGATGGCCGGGCCCAAAGAGTTGTGGTGAATGGAGTTAAATCCAGTCAGTGGTCAGTCACAAGTGGTGTTCCCCAGGACGCAGTATTGGGGCCAGTTCTCTTTAATGCCTTTATCAATGATCTGGATGAGGGGATCGAGTGCACCCTCGGTAAGTTTGCAGATGACACCAAGTTGGGTGGGAGTGCTGATCCGCTTGAGGCTAGGAAGGCTCTACAGAGGGATCTGGACAGGCTGGAACTATGAGCTGAGGCCAACTGTATGAGGTTCAACAAGGCTGAGTGCTGGATCCTGTGCTTGAGTCACAACAACCCCATGCAAGGCTACAGTCTTGGGGAGGAGTGGCTGGAGAGCTGCCTGGCAGAATCGGACCTGGGGGTACCGGTCGACAGCCGGCTGAATATGAGCCAGCAGTGTGCCCAGGTGGCCAAGAAGGCCAACAGCACCCTACATTGTATCAGGCACAGTGTGACCAGCAGGAGTAGGGAAGTGGTTGTCCCGATGCACTTGGCACCAGTGAGGCCGCACCTCGAATACTGTGTTCAGTTTTAGGCGCTTCCCTACAAGAAGGACATTGAGGCACTGGAGCATGTCTAGAGAAGGGCAAGGAAGCTGGTAAGGGGTCTGGAGCACAAGTCTTCTGAGGAGCGGTTGAGGGAACTGGGGTTGTTTAGCCCGGAGAAGAGGAGGCTGAGGGGAGACCTTATCGCCCTCTACAACTGCCTGAAAGGAGGCTGTAGTGAGGTGGGGGTTGGTCTCTTCTGCCAAGTAACAAGCGATAGGAGAAGGGAAGTGGTTGAGTCCCCATCCCTGGAGGCATTTAAAAGCTGTGTAGATGTGCTGCTTAGGGAGATAGTTTAGTGGTGAAGTTGGCAGTGCAAGGTTAACAGTTGGACTGAACGATCTTAAAGCTCTTTTCCAACCTAATGATTCTATGATTCTATGTATTTTCCAGTTTTGGGTGGCAGCAGTGAGCGGTAGACTACTGAACCACTACTCTGGATATCATGTGTCCTGATTACCAAATACTGTGCTTGGGCAAGTGATTGTAAAGGTACATATTGGGTAAAGTGGGCAAACATGTATTTAAAACAGTATAGAAACCATTTATCGCATAAAAAAATTCTGTTAATGTCCCTTTGCAAAGTCCCTGCCAAACTATTTTCATCTGAACCAATATAATTCCATTGATCACCATGGCATTGCTCTTATTTTCAGTAATAGTCCTAGAGATAGCTCTGGTCCTCATCTATAGCTATGCTTGTCCAAGCCTACAAGAACTGTTTCAGAAACTCGAAGCTGTTATTTGACTAAATTTGATTCTTAGCCAAACGTTGATTGACCAAAGTGGTCGCTGTGCTTTGATTAGGAATAAATAAGACCCAGTAACTGAAACAATCCAGGATGAGAGATCAGAGTTAGAGGTATTCTTTTGGGGGGATGAAAGTGTCCATGATAATACCAAAAAAGACGCTGTATGGCTTTTACTTTATGTCCGCTCTCATTCTCCTGTTCATTTTGGCAGAATTTAGCCCTTAGTTATCTGTTAAATTCAAGAGACTATGGGAGCATTACCAAAGAGAAACATTTGGCCCCAGAGAGATAGGATACTCCTAAGTGAAGGGGTTTAGGGTTTCATGTACTTACTTATTTTAGGTGTGCATAGATTTGAGACTTTTTAGCCTGTTGCAGGGTTATATGTAATCCTGTCCTGCTTTCTGCTGGGACAGAGTTAATTTTCTTCATAGTGGCTTGCATACTGCTGTGTTTTGGATTTAGTACTAGAAGAATGTTGATAACTCATTGATGGTTTAGTTGTTGCTGGGTCATGCTTAGATTGGCCAAGGACTTCTCTGTCAGGTGCCAGGTGCACAAGAAGCTGGGAGGGGACACGGCCAAGACAGCTGACCCCAACTGACCAAAGGGCTATTCCACACCATATGATGTCATGCTCAGTCTATAGGCTGGGGAAGCAGAAGGAAGGGGGAGGACATTCAGAGTGATGGTGTTTGTCCCAAGTCACTGTTACGGGTGATGGAGCCCTGCTTTCCTGGGGATGGCTGAACACCCGCCTGCCCAGGGGAAACAGGGAATGAATTCCTTGCTTTGCTTTGCTTGCACACACAGCTTTTGCTTTCCCTGTTAAACTGTCTTTATCTCAACCCATGAGTTTTCTCCCTTCTACTCTTCTGATTCTCTCCCCCAAACCGCTCTGGGGGGAGTGAGCGAGTGGCTGCATGGGGCGGAGTTTCCAGCTGGGGTTAAACCACGACAAATCCACAACTTTGTCTGAAATATTCTTTATTGCTGCATATGAAGCTGTGCAACGTCAAAGCTGTGCAGTGCCTTCTTAGGTATAGAGTGAGGTTCACTGTGGGAACAAGTATGGAATCTGCAGGTGTGGTGGCTGAGCCAGACACCGGAGATATCCTTGGCCTTGTCAGTTGCAAGCCATGGGATAACTGAACAAGAGCTAAGTGAAAAACAATGCTGTGATCAATGGACCTTGCAAGATGAACTTTGTTTTCATATAAGGCTTGGACTCAGTGCTTGCCAGATAGCAAGGTGATAAGAGAAAAGTAGAGGCTTTGTTTTGGGATGGGTATAAAAGGATGTAAAGCGTTAAATAAAGTGATCCCAATGCTGCTTGCACTGGTGCATGAACTCGGGGTCCATGCCTTCATTGCCACAGTTCATGTCATCTCTTGGGGCTGTTCCACGTGAGGCAGTCCAAGAGTGATTACACTGTTGTGTGCATTGTACAGGCTGTGTGCTTTGTCAAGAAGGTGTCATAATGATTCTTTCTGTGCTAGTTGCAATAACCTAAATAAAGCCATTCAGACTAAAAGCATGTGTGAGCTGTGAAGATGCATAATACTGGGTTTCATGGAATAACATAACAGTGTTAGGCTGGAATTTTTGATGCAACTGGGGACTGCTGAAAATTAGACACTAAAGTGTTTTCAGTGACATAGAGCAATAAACCATGAGAATTGTTCTGGCTATAAGAGCAAACAAGGAACAAACTTTGCTATCAGGCTCTGTGAATGCTCTCTTCAAAACACACATAGTTCAGATTAGCAGATGAGCTTCTTTTTATGGTGATGCTGATGTCAGGATTGCTTTGATTTTTCTCATGTGTTGGTATAAACAGACAATATTCCTATCTGCTAAGGACTAGGAGGGAGCTATAAGCTCCTTGAATAAGCCTTATCAAAAAGATTTTGGCCAAGTTCTGCTTCAGAAAACTACACTGAATTTAAAAATTGGAAGGAAAAAAAAAGTATTCTGAAGTTTATTTTAATTTGGTAATTGTTAGTCTTTCCTCAAAATTTCAGCTAAGTAGTTGGCTTTTAAGATTTCTGCATTGCCCTGAATGTAGTATGTCTGTTCTCATGCTTACTGGTGACCTTACCCTTGAAATTACCCTTACCTCTATTTTGTCAGCTTGACACTCTGCTGTGTTCAGTAGTAACCTGAGGGCTACTTGTCCAATCTCAGATCCCTTCAACACTCTGGTGGAGGTGATAAAATTTATTACTGTTGTTGCACTTCTCAGAGTTTTTTACCAACAGTGAATTAAACTAACAGCACTGAAAATGATGACATGAAAAATCCAAGAGAAATGGCTTAAGAAACTGGCTCTTGCAGGAGAAAATCTGTTAGTCATGGCAAAGTCTTTTCTCATTCAAAGTGTAGGATATTGGGAATTTAATTATCATCTAGGATTCACATAAATGCATTTATCTTAACAGCTCATCTCACAGGGGTGGATATGTGATCTTTGTATGGACATGGATTTTGGGTTGGTCCCTGCATGATAAATATAGTGCAGGAAAAGAGGCAGGGAGACTATGGTAATCAGTAGTTCATCAACTATTTATATTCTTCAAGACTACAAAAACAGTGATGCACTCTATTGTACCTCAGAAAAAGGCTGACTTCTTGTTTCACCTTTCAGGCCATAAATGGATGCTGACGGTAATCAGCAGACAGTGGGTGGCTTCTGAGCATGCCTGGTGGGGAGGCTTGTTTTTTTCAACGCACGGTTTCTATCTTGAGGAGAGAAGGAGGGAGCTGAGTTGTGCTGCATCATTCTCCTTGCAATCTGTTCTGGCACAACTCCCTGTGCTGTGTGAGGGAGTTCAGCCATCCTCCAGCATTGCCTTCCGACAGGAGTTAGGACTAATGACAACTGAGGACTGAAAGCGCTGCAGCAGAAAGAGGTGAAAATATTGACATGCTTTTAGGCGGCGAAGGATGAAAATATTGTAATATAGTCCCTTGTTTTGTATAAGACTGATGCTGGAATGCAATACTAACCTATTTTCATTGCAAAGTATGCGTGAGAAGCCTCAAGGTTCCCTATTTTGCTCGTCCAGATAAAATGTGAGAAGAGCAAACAGTACAAAGGAAACCTTAAGTGCTGTTGTTTGAGACAAGCAACCTTCCTTGCCTGCATCAAAGAGACTACTCTCCGTACAGCTTAGCTGATCGTGAGCTTTGCTTTATCATCACTGCTGAGCCTCCAGCTGGATGGGATCCTAGAGCTAAAAGCCTGAAACTTCCAGAGAAGGAGCACATTTAGCAGCACTTGCTGATGGTATAGCACCTTTCAGGGCAACCTGCTTCTGAGCAATCAAACTGGAAATTTCTTCAGAGCCTGGCGGTACAGACTGCACTTGTCTTCTGTAGCCACCCGCAAAGCTCTGGTTTTAAACCAGCTTTTGACCCTATCACTCCACCAAGGAGAGCAGCACAGAAAATCTTCATTTGTGTCCTTTTTTCCACTCCATTCCCCATTTATGCTTTATGGAAAACTTCATGGATGGCCAATTGGGCTTACAATAGCAAACCAAAAATTAAAGCAGGGGGTTTGCTGTGTTTGTCTTTGCTCTCCAGTGTCACACACCATGCCGAACGTTTTGGTAAGAGGAAGGAGAAGCCATGCTGGGCTGGCAGCAGTGTAGTCACAGGCTATGTTTCTTCTGAGCTGCCAGGGAAGCACGAGGCAGCACAGCTATCCAGGGCAGGGCCAAAGCCACGGAAAGGAGAGCTGTGGTAGCTCCACTGATCTTGTGCAGCTCTGCTCTTGGAAACACAGTTCACAAACCTCTGGTGGCAGTGTTACTATAGAGACGATGCCCTGTGCCACTCACCCTTTCACTGCAGTCAGCAACTTGCATGCCTAGAGTCTGCCAAAAGATTTCTGCTAAGTGTTTTCTCTAAGATGGAGGGTTTATATGACATGTAAATACACATCCAGACACTCTCCTTGTTAATTGCTACACAGAAATTTTGCAGGTTCCCCATTTCCCAAAGCAGAATGTCAGCTCTGCTTGAATTTTTCTTTCACAAGATTGATATAAATGACAGGTTAATACTGTACTCCCCCAACCTGTGTAGGGGCTCACAACTCTTTGCCTGCAGGACTTAGCTATTTTTCCTGCAGCCCAATTATTGATCAGAGTTATGCTGATTTTTTTTTGCCAGGTGTATACTAAGTGCTACATCAAGTACAATACAAGCAAACCAACAGACCATATAGTCACAGATAAGAAACCAAATGGCATCTTCTGTCCCCAGCTGGTCCCTCTGTTGTAATCCACCTGACCAAGGCATGTGCAAGAGCAAGCCATCGTTAGACGGCCACCTAAACTGGTCTGCCACTCAGCCAGGCAGCTGAAATTACCATTGCATGGTACAAATTCCCTTCTGTGTTACAGCAAATTGCAGAGACTTGTGGAATTCGAGCTATATTTCCAGCTGGGTTTCGAAGGGAGTGGGACTGGTGTGATCACACTGTCTGTCTGTCTGTCTGTCAGCTTCCCTCCTTCCTCCTCCCTGTGACTTCTGAACAGGTTTGAACCAAGTTTGAGAGAGTGGATGATGTTGCAAATGCAATTAAGTTCTTGCACGTCCTATAAGCATTAGTGGCAGGGTAGAAAGAGACAAAATAGTGCCCTTGTTTCAGAGAAAAGCAGTAACATGATTATTATACGCTATTTTGAAGTAACCTACGGCTAGCCCGTAGCTGTATCCTGCTCAGCTGTGTGTATAACACATGGCTAGACTCAGGTGGCAGTACCCACAGAAAACATAGCGAGGGAAAGCCAGGCTCACTGTAGCAGGACTGAAATAAAGGAGGCAAAAGATGCCAACAGGGGCTGAAATCATCTTTCTTAGAATATTTAGCATCTTGTGAAGTGCCTGCTCCTGCAGTCCTGTGAATATGAAACCCTGCTTTCATTTAACAACAGTTTCTAGCTTACACGCTTTTTGAGAAAAGCTTAGAAACAAGACCTATGAGTTTCAAAAGGCAAATTAAAAGAAATAAACCCAACAAATGAAAAGTATCTCTTTTAAAATCTCGTAATATTTTCAAAAATCTCTTGATCTGGGGTGAGAAGACAGAACATATTCCTAATGCAGCAAATATGCTTGTTTTAACTTTATAAGACAAGATCTTTATCTAATACTTTGCTGAGTATGGTAACACATCTGCAATCAAACTGCCCATTTATTTCCTCGAGCTGAAACCTGCTATCCTGTGTGCTGCTCCACAAATAGAATAGTTGGCATCCAAGGAGCTGATCATGTGAGAAAAGAAATTTAAAGCAAGTAGTGAGCTTGTTTTTCAGACAATGTGTTTCTTCAAAAAAAAAAAAAAATTGTTCAATGAGTTGGTGAGAAAGCAAGTCAATAAACCTTACACGTGAAATATTGGCATAATGCTTACAGTTACCCAATACTGTATATAGATACAATAATGAACTAAAAGATTATCAATTCTGGCTCTAAAGATAGAAACAATATTTTACTATATTTAAGCTTCATTTAATGTCATGTTTAGAAAAAATATTTTTCTTGTATGTGGACTGATTTTAAGTTACAAATTTTAAAAACCTTTCCAGCTTTCACAGTGTGTTATTTGAAGACTGAAGGTGCTGTAAAGTATATGGTTTTTTATAGATTTTATGTGTGCTTAGAAATAGAAATCCATAAAAGCAAACTACATAGAAGTTTGTAATCAGCAAAAAAAAAGAATTTTACTTTTAACATGCTTGTTGAAGTGTGAAGTTCTTATTAATATCTTGAAGATGGTTGAGTCAGATTCCCAAAACACTGCAGGTGCACAAACCCCATAGACACAAAGCTGTTCCCTTGTTGCTCACAGATGCTCCCTCCACAGCCATGGTCATGCAAAGTTTTGTCAGTGACTGCCCATACCTTGAGCTTCACAGACCATGCACGCAGTTAAGTACAGAGAGAATATGTTAGAAGACCAGGGCTTCAGTCAGCAACTAAGTACTTTCATATTTTATTATATTACGGATTAAACATCAGGGAGGGTGTACATCAAATGAAAGGCAACTGCAAAGATTCTCTAGTGCTTCAGTCGAATATGCAACCAAGAAAGTGTTGGGACTTGGAAAGGTTTAAAAGTTGCTCTGTGCTTCGGTTGAACTGAATTGCACAGTGAGTGGGGATTTATGTTTCTCTACATATTATTTGAGAATTATCTTAGAATCATAGAATAATTCAGGTTGGAAAAGAGCTTTAAGATCATAGAGTCCAACCACTAACCTAACTGCCAAGGCCACCACATGACTCTAAGTGCTACATCTACACATCTTTTAAATACCTCCACGAATGGGGACTCAACCACTTCCCTGGGCAGCCCGTTCCAGGGCCTGACAACACTGTTGGTGAAGAAACTTTTCCTAATATCCAATCTAAACAACCCTCGTGCTACTTGAGGCCATTTGCTCTTCTCCTATCGCTTATTAGTTGGCAGAAGAGACCAACCCCCACCTCACTACAGCCTCCTTTCAGGCAGTTGTAGAGGGCGATAAGGTCTCCCCTCAGCCTCCTCTTCTCCGGGCTAAACAACCCCAGTTCCCTCAACCGCTCCTCAGAAGACTTGTACTCCAGACCCCTCACCAGCTTCCTTGCCCTTCTCTAGACATGCTCCAGTGCCTCAATGTCCTTCTTGTAGGGAAGCGCCTAAAACTGAACACAGGATTCGAGGTGCGGCCTCACTGGTGCCAAGTGCATCGGGACAACCACTTCCCTACTCCTGCTGGTCACACTGTGCCTGATACAATGTAGGGTGCTGTTGGCCTTCTTGGCCACCTGGGCACACTGCTGGCTCATATTCAGCCGGCTGTCGACCGGTACCCCCAGGTCCGATTCTGCCAGGCAGCTCTCCAGCCACTCCTCCCCAAGACTGTAGCCTTGCATGGGGTTGTTGTGACTCAAGCACAGGATCCAGCACTCAGCCTTGTTGAACCTCATACAGTTGGCCTCAGCTCATAGTTCCAGCCTGTCCAGATCCCTCTGTAGAGCCTTCCTAGCCTCAAGCGGATCAGCACTCCCACCCAACTTGGTGTCATCTGCAAACTTACCGAGGGTGCACTCGATCCCCTCATCCAGATCATTGATAAAGGCATTAAAGAGAACTGGCCCCAATACTGCGTCCTGGGGAAC
>NW_009260188.1:9290-27177 GCF_000687185.1 Egretta garzetta
GATTAGCCAGGACTGCTTATAAATGATGGAAAGTGGCTTGGTGAGCACTTTCACTAGCTTCCTCAGTACCCTTGGGTGGATCCCATCCAGGCCCATAGACTTGTCCGTGTCTAAGTGGTGTAGCAGGTTACTAACCATTTCCCCTTGGATTGTGGGGGCTTCATTCTGCTCCCTGTCCCCGTCTTCCAGCTCAGGGGGCTGGGTACCCTGAGAACAACTGGTCATACTATTGAAGACTGAGGCAAAGAAGGCATTAAGTGCCTCAGCCTTTTGCTTATCCTTTGTCACTCTGTTTCCCCCTGCATCCAATAAAGGATGGAGATTCTCCTTAGCCCTCCTTTTGTTGCTAATGTATTAATAGAATATAGAAATTATATTACAATAACAATATAAACATAGGAGAAATATTCCATTCCTTCTTTTGCCAAGACTGCACTTACCAAACAAGGTTCATATGCCAGTTTCTCCAGGAGAATGCTGTGGGACATGCATTCAAGAAAAAAATTTTATTTACTATACATTCCTCTGTGCATTTTTGGCATGCTTATTATTGATCATTTACTTAGTCTGTGTTCATTTAAACCTGAATAACAGATTTACAAGGATCCAAGGACAAAAAAGATTAGATAATATAATGCAGGGAGACAAGACTGTTGGCAATGGGATATGTTAGACATGTGATCTTTTCTGCTTCCAGTGTCTATAACTGAAATACATGTTGGCATATGTACAGCCAGGAATTTATTGGTTTTTAATAGGTGTCCCCAGTAAGATTACTTTGTCTGTAGGAAGCCAGTGGAGAAACTCCACTTAAAAATTAGATTATGCCTTAAATACAGCCATGGGTCTCTAGCTTCCTGAGTACATCTTTCAGAATCTCTGCTCTCATGCTTCCAGAGTTTGACACAGGCCTGGCTTGCATCAGTTTATACCAATATTTTCAGAAAACATGGTCCTTTTTACAGTGACATGAAAGCACAGTAAATCCTTTTGGCACACACATGTCTGTGGGCGTCCACACACATGTGTTTGCAGAGGCTCACCATTTTCCTTGTCCTGTGCACAAGGCTCAGAGCATGAGAGCAGGTATCAAGCTGAGCTTGCAGCCAAGTGCCATCTCTTCACAAAGCTGCTGGCTCCTGCCTCATCAAGGAGTGCGTGTGCAGACCCACAGGAACACATGCTGATCAGCAAGGTTGGTCCCATCCAGCACTGGGGTCCCAGGGCTGGAAAGAGCTAGAGACACTATGCCTGGAAATAAAAACCTTACATAAAGTGGGTGAAATATTCTCTGGAAATACAATTGCACTGCTTGGGTGTTTGTGACTGTGCCTGAATACAGCCCTATTAGCCCAAGACTGGATATGAATTAAACTTTGTATGTACAGTCTGAAATTTATTAATGTTGTATTGTGACCTTGGAATATACAACTGTATTAGGACTAGCCAGCAGGGGTCTTGGGACAGAAATAATGAAGAAAAATGATGCAATGAAGGTGAAAGACCTTCCCACAAACTCTTGGGAATTTGTTCAAAGATTACTCGGTGAACAGCTGATCCAAAAAGCTTGGCTTGACATCCTGTAAAGTTCAGGAAATAGCGGGTGGACTGCAGGGTAAGGAGCAGAAAACTGTTAAGACAAAACTTTGCTATATAAAACGTGACTAATTTGCAAGAGTTGTTTGGAAGCTCTGTCAGGAATTAGACAGCTTGTCTAGAGGCTTTCTTCTTCTTTTATATCCTGCTCTGCTCGTATCACCAGATTGATCAATACACTGTTTTAAAGAGTCCACCATATTCACCATCAGCCACAGATTCACAAAGGGACTAACGTCAATACTGGACCCAGTCAGGCCTCCTGGGTAAGGATGATCACTGCTCTCATTTAGCACTTAGCATAAAAATGGGAAAAGAACATGATGGGTTTTCTGAAGGGACATTGTAGACAGTAGAAGAAGCTGAGCTGCAGCTATTTGCCTAACCATGAACACTGTTAATTCATAAAACATCTCCATTCCAATTTTAGTTAGAAATATTTTTAGAGAAAATAAACCTTGTTTGTAACTGGTATAACTCTATTAATGCATTTACTGAATTTGCATTCTGAAGTGTAGAAAATGTAATACAATATGATGTTCCAGAGGCAACACTCATGGCAAAACTGCTTATAGGCCCTTGACTTAATAAGAACAGACAATCAATTTTCCTTCAAACACCTTATTGGACAGTACTTGTAAGCATCTGAATAATGGTATTATTAATGATTTTGTACTGTGACTCTGGTTCTCATTGTACAGATCTGGAGTAGAGCTGAAAGCTTAGTAAAGTCCCGTCAAGTTTTTTTCACTGAGAGAGTAAAATTACATGGCACAATTTCCTTTTCTTCTGGAACTGGGCTAACTTTGCTTTTCATGCTGCAACACAAGGGTTTTTAGAAATCCAGCATGATTTTCATACTGCTCAGTACATATTCACTATAGGCATTTATATCAGAGGCCATAGTTAGAAGGCTTGTCTTTCTCACCCACCAGTACAGTCAATGTGGTGGAGGGCAGGGGAGATTTTGCAGAGTTCAATTCAACTCCCTGACCTCCCCAACTGCAAATAAGACTTAAAGCAACCTTTCTTGCTACTCTGGTTGTCCTATGTACAGTAATGATGATAGAGTGGTGGTGCAGATCTCACCTTGAAAACAGGAGGAACTAAAATGCAGTGCTGGTATGTCTAAGGGAAAGAATATTTATTGAAGAGATATGAACGCATTCATGAATTATTCAGTCATTCTTTGCATATTTGAGGTACCTTCCATTATTTCATTAAATTTCAGTTTCGATACCAGTGAAACTTATTTCATAGAAAACAAACCTTTTATAGAATGACCTGCATTACAAAATGGCTGTGACCTGTGTGTGCTGCTAGAGAATCAGGTGATATTCGGTGAGAACAAACCCAAATCAATACTACAGGATGAGGTTATGGGTCAGAATCTACCAATATGCCATGGACACAGAGGGAAGGAGGCAAAGTAAATGAGCTTTCTTTCATCTAAAGTATACATCAATGTTTCTTCCCTCGGGGTGTCCTGGCAGTCAATGAATATTTCAAGAAGCAAAATCAAGAAGTTCATCTCCAGTCATTTCATTAGCTACCTTTTCATTTGGACAGTTAAGTTCAGATGGAACTCAGCAATGAGATGACTGAACAAGTGACAAAGTATTCATTCACTTCAGCTGGACTTCCTTCACACACCAATGGTGGATATTCAGTATCTCCTGAGAACCAATGACTTGTCTGCAGCTGCGCACCCAAAACTAATTTAGCCTTCATTCAAAATTAGTAATGCAGTCACTTTCCATATACAATACAAAATTTTAACATTATAAGGTTAAGTTACCACAGGCATCTAATCTAGTGTCCTGAATGGAAAGGTTCAGCATCCTCAGTCCCCACTGCAATGATCGGAGGAAAAGATCTGCTCCCACAGAGTGCTGCTGACAGCACCCCAGTGAGGCTCCTACTCTGAACACCATCTCGTCCTCTCCTGACGACAGAGGGAGCAGAGATTTACTTCCTAACCTAGAAATCCAAGTTTGGTGTCTTTCTTAGAGAGCATGACTGTTCCCAATACTCATGATGTGGTTTTCAAACTTAACTTGTAATGGTTATTGTTGGGAAATCCTGATGTGATTGTTACCCAGTGCATGTGTATGCAGCATAAGTAGTAATGCACAAGGACAGACCATTGTGTTATTAAGGCTGCAATGAAGACAAGAGATGCAGTTACTGTGGTGTGGACTAGACAAATACTACAAATTTTAGCCTGCTACAATCCTGAAGCTGTAAAACAATCTCAATTCTCACCTCATTCAAACAACTGAGATTTTTACAGTGACTTCATTATGCCCCAGATTAGACTCAGTGTGAGCTAAGGCTTAGAAAGGTGCACAAGCAGATTTGAAAATCAAGGCAATAATTGATTAAACTGACATCAGAGGACGAAGTGTTCATGCTGAGGACATCCCATTTTCTGGACATGTAACCTTTTAGGACAGGTTAAATCAATTGAATGCAAAAATCTTAAGTTTAAAAAAAAAGAAGCCTAGAAGTTAGTCAGGTCAATTTACACACTGTTACAGCCCCTATGAAATGCTGAACACACATCTAAAGCATGTGGCTCATGCACACCTTATTCCTCAGGTGTACCCTACGCTTACCCAAGGATGCTGCCTTTTTCTGGCCCTTCCTCCAAACCTGAAAACACCTGCAGTCAGTCTCAGCTTATAATAACACCCACAGCTGCATTTCAGGGCTCTGCTTGGGGACCAAGGGCCTATTGTTATGCATTGGGCCATGTGTTTATCCCCATCAGCCATTAAACCAGCAGCAATGTTCACCCCAATCATTATTACTTAAGTCAATATCAGTCTAGTTACTAAGCAGATGAGCTCTTACCAGGGTGATTAGGATATGATAACTGCATAGCTGCAAGCAAATCAGATCATTCCCTACCACTATCCACGATATGTGTAAAAATAATTCTTCCAGGTGGTTCAAAGCAGTTGGCCGTGTGCCTAACAACTCACCTAAGCATTCTGGGATTGCATAATAAAATACTACTTGTCATGTCTTATTGCTTAATCATTGTTATCAGCTTCCAGAATTTCAGTAAACTGGGCGTACTGCATAATGAGGTTAGACTAAGCCAGAGGCATTGTATCACAAGTACAAAGAGAGCTATACTGCTATGTTGTACTGGATATACTATTACCCCAACACAGTAAACTTTTCAGTCTCTTGGTTTTTTTCCAGAGGAAAAAAATAAAAAAGCAGTTTACAGTAGACTTTTCTTCAGTGTGCCTAGATCTTACATTCTCTGAGAATGATAAACTCTCTGATATGATAAACTCCCTTTGTTAATATTATCACAGCATGCTTAAAATACATCTGGAGAGTAGATGAGGAGAACCTTCAGGCTAGGAAGCAGCAAAAGGGAAAGCAAGAGAATGATCATCCTCTCATGTTATGAAATCTCATCTTTACCTATTTGCATAGTGACAACATCTCCCTGCTTTCTGAATCAATGACATCAGGAACATAAATGCTTAAGGTAAAAAAACTAAAGAGCTGAGTAACATTAGCAAAAAATTCCTTAGAGGCAAAATATATGTGTAGAAAATTGAAGCAAAGAAAACAAATCTAAACAAAAATCCAGAGAAGAAATACATCTGGTTTTGCTTTTCTCTAAGAACTTATATCTACCTTTTCCCCTATGTATTTCAAACAGCTTTCCAAAGCCAAGCAAATCTGCAGTTCATAAATTAGAAAACAGGAGAATAAGGTCAAATACATGATTTAGATAAATACATCTATGTGACAAATGTAAAAGACATTGTTTCCCTTGGCAGGTGAGCTCCTCCCATTCTTTTAGAATTACCTAAGTTTTCTATCCTCACTAAAATAAGTTTTTATTAATTTTTACTGGCATTACAGTAGCGAACACATTCAGCTCTTGGATGATGAGCTTGATTTTATTCTGGTTTATTTATCATCAAAAGAACTATTAATTAAATTCTCAGTGCAAAATACCACTGTAGATGCATCAACCCAAAATAACCCAGCTTGGCTTTCAGTGTTTATTAGATTCTGGTGTGTGTTTTCCTGCTCATGCTCAGGAAAAAAACCAGCAAAACAAAACAAAACCCTAAAAAAAGCTTTTCAATGGAAATTTGTCTGGAAGCCACTGGAAAACAATTCTGATGAAAATTGAAGTCTAATCTAATGAAAATTTCAGTGGCTATCCCTGGTCAGACAGCAAGGCAACACCAAGCTGGAGATAGTTTAGATGCCCCTGATTAGTCCTTGTGCGCTTGCAGCTGGTGCAATAGCAGATGGACAGGCCAAGCCACCAGTAGCACAATGCAGAGATAGAGGGAGGCAGGGGTCTGCAAGCAATCTTGAGAAATTTCTCCCCAAAAGCACAGAGTTTAGAGAGAGATCACAGTGCACTCAGTCTGGGAAATGCTTACTCATGAGAGCATCCCATTAGCTTCTGGACTTGGAGCCAGAGCGTGTTGGCACTGCCTGAAAAGAAGTTGAAGAGCAGCATGCTGTATAGCAATCCTGTGACATGATGTTGTGTCCCTGCTTTGGACAAACAGCCCTGTTGATCATAGCAGGGGGTTTAGTGTGGTCTGCAGGTGCATGGAATCTTCAGGTGCCCTCTCAGGAGCTGCAGCAGGGAGCTCAGAAAATCTGGTCTGATGTCAATAGTTTTAAACTCTCACTGTGGTAATCTGCACCTCCAAGGAACAGCCCATACATTTGATAAAGGCTGACATTGGATTAAAATCATAAGGAGTTGTTTGCTCAGTCTTAAAATCCTGGAGGCGGTTGGTGAGCGCAGTCAGTATTGGTCACCTTTTGTAAGTGACCAGAAGAGAAGATGAGAGTTGTTGGAGGGATCCTGAGAGTCAGGAGATGCCGGAGGTGCTGACTGCATGGCCAGTGCTCTGCTCTGTGGGGAATGCAGAACAACCTGCTGCAAGAAATCATTCTGTTTGCCTGAGGGGATGAAGTGACCCTTTTGGCCAGTGCCCACCTTCGCTTACCCTTTGTGCAATGCCTTGGATTTTGCAGCATTGACACTGAAGGGGGATTGTGTCAGAACCAACCCTCTCCCCCTTTTTTCCCCAAATGATGAATTCCCGTCCCACATCTGGTCCACTGAGGAGAGCGCAGGGGAAAGAGAAGCAATCATGTTTAATGTTTGTTTAGTTTCCTCCTACACCTGTCCGAATATCTTCCTAATAACTGCCCATCCTTTATTTATGTAATTACTTTCCAAATTCAGTCGACAATGCCATGGCCTCCTTGCTAGTCACCTCTTTGCTCTTACTCTACTTTTCCCCCAGTGCCCTCAGCCTGACAGTAGGTACCAATAGGTATTGTCACAGAACATCGCACAGTATTTGGGCCATCTTCCTCAGCCAAAATAAATACAACTCTCTCGATGTCATGTTGTTCTTAGTCAGAAACTTTTCCTCTTAAAAACATTTCACAGTCCTTGATGTTTACCCCTTTTCTGTACTGGAAGTTGGCAGAACATGGGCTTTGCCAGTCAGCAATGCCCTTCAGATCCAGACCAGCACATTAGCTGCCTAACCTGACTTTCCGAAAAGACAATGGCAAAAAAGCTTAACAGCAACCCTGATCATGCTTGGAGCATAGAACCAAAACCTAGACTTCAGAAAATATTTCTGAGGGAGAAAACAGCTCTTTGTCCATTTTATTATAACTTCACCAATGCCCTTTGTACTTCGTCTCCCAATCTTTCTTCTAGTCATGCCTCTTCTCAGTACTTTGCACTGTAAAGTAGTTTCAGCAGTTTTCCTCTAGATATAGTTTTACTGGTCCTTCTACCACAGTCTTAATTTAGTTTTCAATAAAAGTGGCTTTATACTCCCTGCTGAGTTTGTTAATATCAAATGAGATTGAGACACTAATTGAACCCAAAGAAAATGCTGTGGTCAAACTGGAAGCCTGAGCCTACAGCTTTGAGATGATGGAAAATGAAAAGGTAATCAGAGACTCCTCTGGAGATAAGCAAAACTTTTTATTGAATGAATCATCTACAGTGATTTTAATGCTGTTAAAAATAGAACTTGTGAACACAGGAATAAAACAACAAACAATTTTATGGCCTGTGGGTCATAAGGAACTGTTGGGGTGCTTTTTCTCAATAATAACAAAAGCTACTGTTACTAAATGTACCCAGTGCAAATCCTTCAAAGAAAACATGTGGTGCTCATGGTAAGGATGTCCAGACAAATAACGCTGTTCCCTCAATTTATTAGTAAACCTATTTCCTATTGCAGAGTTAACACATTATGGTTTGTAGAACTGGGATTTTCCCAGTGAAATGTGAAGCTCTGACCATATGTTGCTAAAATCCAGAACCTTTGTACTATCTGAAAATGGAGATTACATTCTGTCTGTGTAATGTAATTCCATTACTTTGGTTGAATAGGATATATTTGTTCACGTCTTCTCACAAAACTGAGTGCAACTGCAACATACTGTGTGTTATCCCAAAAATAGCAGCATTTCAGTGCTGGAAAAAATGATTCCTGTATGTAAGAAGTGGCAGTTGTGGAATTATTGGGGGGAGAAAGAGGCTTTACATATACCATGTACATGATATATATAAATACATATTATTGTGCCATATAATGACAATTAACAGCTTCTATCTCAAAAGTGTGTATGCAGTAAAATACATCAGATCTGGCTAACACAAATCTTGCCTTCCTTGAGTTTTGAAGACTAAACCACAATCTTTTAAATTTGGAATTCAAAAAGTTGTTGGAACCAGCATAAAGAGAAGTTGGAAAGAAACCACAACCAAAGAAGTTCAAGCTATCTTGGGTATAACTTAATGGAATATTTGGAAAAGAACATTAAAAATAATGCTCCTTTTCTGCATTTTGAAAGTTGCTTGGTCGCAGATCTGTATTTTTGCACTGGAAAACATATTTTTCAGCAACGGCTCTAATACTGTTGCTTTACTGCCTTTGCGGGTAATTAAGAACCAAACTTCTCTGTATTTCAGAAATAGTCTAGCATTACCCGAAGAAGTTATCATGCAACATCTGGTAAATAGGACACCCGACAAAAATCAGAACAATCATGGCAGGCCCTTGTCTGTCCCATGGCATGGTTCTAGCTCCACAAGGACTCTTGGGACACTGCTGTGGTGGGACCAGTAAAGGCTTCCGTGGGTCCAAGGCAAACACTGACGGTGTCCCTGTGTATGTCAGAATGCACAGAGGTGGTGGTCTCTGCCCACTCCCAAAACAGGGGCCCTTTAGCAAAAAGCTCAGCTTGCTGCCCTCTCTGGCCAGCCCTGCTGCACAGTCTCCATTCAGGCCATTCACTAAGTTCTGCAATGCGACCCTTAGTCAGCCCACCCCAACCTACTGCAAAGTACTGATGACTAGGAATGACTTACTAAATTAAAGAGCAAATAAAGTAGAAAGAAAGAAAAGATCAGAGGAAAAGCATCCTTAAAACATCTTTATTTTGTATCAGCCTATTGGAGTGCATGGAGCAGACAGATAAATAGTAGACAGAAACCAAAGGGAAGTCAAAAAAAAGCCAAAATGATGCTGCAAAATTGTACCAATAGAAATGTTGCTGTTAAGCCACAATAGAAAGTGCAAGAAGGTGGAAACAGATGGTCAGTCTTGTAGGTGGCCTGAGTGAACAACTCTGGAATTTGTTTTGAGAGACATGTAAAATGAAGTTAACCTTACCTACTGTTTATTCTGTAAGAGTATCAAGTTCTACGCAAAAAGTTGTAGTTGAAATGGTTAAAGAACTGGATTATTGTGACTAAAGGGCACATCAGTAGAATGACTAAAACCTTTTTAGGCAATATCAGAGTCATGAATTATTCTCATAGGAATAGGCCATATTGTAACTTACTACATATATTTAGGTGAAATCCAGAATCTCTGAACAAGAACTATAATGAAAGGCCCCATCCAGACCCTTGCAGGCATGTAGTTTGCATACACAAAAAATCCTGGGCTAAGGGTGCAAAATGATGCACTACCCTGGTTGCAGCTATGAAATATGTGAAATTGCTGTGGCCTTGAAGAGCTGGGATGTTCCCAGTGCAGGACCATGGTCTGCTGGACCTCACCAGTAGGTAGATCCAGCAGTTCCCCAGCTTCCATGTTCAGAAGCCTGTCAGTGCACTCTGTGAAATAATGCTTGTCTGGATTTCTTGCTTCCTATTCTTTATGTGGTAGCAATATGCCATTTCTATTGTAGTGTGCTCAAGAGAACATGAGAATGCACCCTTGTAAAATAATAATAATCAGTTTTAAATCCTATAGAACTATCAGAGCTAGGCAACCTCTGCAAAGTATTTTAAGCTGTGTCTTAAAGCTAGATGAGAATATCACATAAAATATCTACTTGCTGTTGGGTTCCCAGCAAGTTGTCGGGGGAGAGAATCAGAAGAGTAAAAGTGAGAAAACTCATGGGTTGAAATAAAGACAGTTTGATAGGGAAAGCAAGGGCTGCATGTGCAAGCCAAGCAAAGCAAGGAATTCATTCACCACTTCCCATGGGCAGGCAGGTGTTCAGCCATCCCCAGGAAAGCAGGGCTCCATCACGTGTAATGGTTACTTGGGAAGACAAACACCATCACTCTGAACGTCCCCCTCTTCCTTCTTCTTCCCCCAGCTTTATATGCTGAGCATGATGTCCTATGGTGTGGAATAGCCCTCTGGTCAGCTTCTTGTGCCCCCCTAGCCTCCTTGCTGGTGGGATGGGGTGAGAAGCAGAAGAGGCCCTGACTCTATGTAAGCCCCACTCAGCAGTAATGAAAACATCCCTGTATTATCAATACTGTTTGCAGCACAAATCCAAAACACAGACCCATACCAGTTACTGAATGGTAATTATGTATGAATTAAATATGAAAAAAATTAAGTCTACCCCAGCCAAAACCAGCACATGTACATATAGTCAGTCATTCAAAACCCATGGCTTGATTCACCGCCCTCTTAAGTCAAGAGAGAGCTCTAAAACCAGCTTGAAAGGAGGTGTATGCTGAGCCTCGGGACTGCAGGGCTCCTCAGGCTGGTGTGATAAGAGACAAATTGTATCTTGTCCCTAGAAGCAGAATGTAATTCTGTAACTTGCAGTTCTTCAACAACAATTAAAAACCTGCAGATCCCACCTCCTGAAACCGGAACTATATCCCGTATCAACATACCATTCTTCTCTCTCCTGTTCAGGACGGTTCAAAACTGCTCCAAGGAAGCTCAAAACTGATGACAATTCACATTGTCTTATCATTGTTTTTGCTGCTGTTGCTGTTTTAATTATTTATCCAGCTTTGTGGTACAATGGGTAGCATTGTTTTCAATGTCTTTATTATAATTTTTTTCTGAATTTTAAGTGTCATCCTAACAAGTAAACAGGATCTAATTACTTAAAACTGCTCTATTTTCTCTCCAACAGTTAAGAAGCAATCATTTTATTTTCGTGCAAATCTATGTGGTTTTTCATAGCAAATTTCAGGATAAGTTTATTCAAAATCATTAATTTCTAATTTGTCTTTTTTTAATAGTCAAGAGGAAATTCCTTTTTCTATTCATTTCATTTTCACTGAAGTTAAACATTTTTCCTTTTTTTACTTCTAGCTTCTTTTTCCACTGAACAAAAAGAGGGAAATTACTCTGATTAAAAAAAAAAAATTAACTTTTTCCACTGGGAACTAAAGCAAAATGTTACTTGGTGTTATTTTTCTCTCACTTCAAGACAGAAAGTTTAAAGTGAGAGAAAAATGTTATTTTTAAAAGCAATAGTGTTGCTTTCCTTACTTTATTTATTTTAATATTTAACTCCCCCTTTTCTATGAGGAAAGTGGGAGGAGTGGGAAACAGCTGAAATACCAACTGAAATGGATATTTCACCACAAGCAAGTAAAAACTTTCTTTCTTTTGCTGTTTAAAAAGTAATCATTGACATTGAAGTAATACAATTTAAAATACTTGAACTGAATGTCAGACAAGTAATTTTTATTTTGTATGTAGTTAAACATAAAGCTTGCCATCTTAAAAAGTAAAGTAAGTATTTCCCCTCTTAAAGAGGCTCTCCCGGAGTCCAAGTCCCTGGTTGCTCACTCAGGCACAGCTCTCTGTGGTGCTCCTGGCCTTTGCTGTATCAGTCCTGTGGGAGAAGCTCCTCCAGCAGTGCCAGCTTGAGGATGTCAGGGATGAGGATGCCTCCCTACCTAAAAAAAATGGGGGAAGGCAAGAGAAGTTGTCTTTATCAATCACACGGCCAGGTTCTTGCAAGGATGTGCGGGGTTCCTGACTAATCGCATCATGGCATCAGATGACACTTCTCTGGTGAGGTCATGGCGATGTTCTGACTGCCCCTCCATGCCTGCGCTGCTGCTGCATGCTCTGCTGAGTTGCCCTAGAGGACCAACTCACAGAGGAGACTCTGGGAGGTAAAGTCTGGACCATGTGGGGATGGTGGAGCTGCTGACTGCAGGAAATGGGGAGTGTGGGGTCACATGTGGGGGGGAGGGGTGGGAGTCCTGAAAGTGACAGTAGGTCACAATGGGAAGGCATCAGGTAAGGTACAAAATGTCATGGCTATTATTTGCTATAATTTTGGTGGCACATTCTTGACTTCACCACACATCTGGAAACACTTTTTCACTGTTTCACCAAGTGCTGGTGCAGATTTACCAGAGAGGTGGTGGACCTCCAGAGGTCCCTTCCAGCCTCAGACATTCTGTGATTCTGTCACCTCTGGCGTAGGCTGTCAAAGTTTCATCTCTAAAATGCATTGTGCCTTACTGCCTCTCCTTATGAAAAAATACCCACCTTAGGAGCTCACTTTGTGACAATTGTGCAGTTCTCAGAACGCCATTTCTCTCAGTGAAGACAGCCTTCTGAACCACTTCACTTTCAGTAAAGTTTTTAAATTGGCCTGGAGTAATGCACATGGATATGTATTTATTTTATGGTAGGGGTGACATTTGGCCTTGGACAGAGGGCCAGTCTAAGGGCTTGTGGAAGCCTCATTTAAAACTTGAAGATAGGACTTGAACAAAACCTGAATATTAGTGGGTAACAAATATCACACACCACCAAGAAGTATGTTCTAGTTTTAGACTTCAAGCGCTTTATTTAAAACTGCCTTAAAAAGTTTTAAAAAATTTATACATTTTTATATATTATTAAAAAAAAATTTAAAAAATACCAGATGCATAAGAAAAACACAGCCCTACATGTAATGTTTGACTATATTCGATTGGGGGACACCAATTTGGTATTGAACATACTAAAGGAACAAAACCAAAGCAAAGCAAAGCAAACAAAAGCCAGACACCAGCGGGCATGAATCATTGTCTCTGTAAAACATCAAGACATAATTCCATAGTCCACATGACTTTTGCTGTTCCTTCCACTGGTTCTACATAAATCTACGTGATTTAGCTGCAGCCAGGAAGCTGGCATCACTTTCAAACAGCGAGGGTCTCATGACACTGAGTCAGCTTCGTACAGCACATGGCCACATTTCACCCAGCAGCGCATCTGTTGATATGCTTCCATGTTGCAGAAAATAAATGTGTTTACAGGGCAAGTCACAGCGCGAACGCTGACTGTGGAGCTGGGAACCTGCAACTTCCTCAGAGGCACACCCAGGGGGTTAAAGCATCTTTTCTTGTCTAACTTCCATCTCAGATGAAGCAGCATATGCTTGTGAAAAGATGAGGGCAGAGGTCTGCATCCCCTGAAGAGTTTAGCGTAAGACCATTTTCTTCCAAAGGCAGCCTGTCCTTAAGGTTTTAATGCATGACCCATCTCCCATCACAAGACAGTTTGACTGTAACAGTTCACCTTTTATCATACCATGTTCTAGCTGTGTATTATTTTACAGCGCAATATAAAATAGAAGACTACCTCAGCAGGCTATTTCAAACATATCTGTATTACCTACCTGTCCATAAATTTTCTTCTTTGACACAATACGTTCTTTTCACCTCTTGCTTTTCAAATTCACAGCTCTTTTTCCAGTTCTGTATGTCTTCATTTTTTCTTAAAATAAGGAAGTGCTAAAAAGAACATAAAATGTGTTTTGTGTACCGCTGTGCATTTCTCAGAGTAATGCATTTAACCTGCCATGCTTGTGAGGCAAGTAATTGTTTTACCTTTATGTCCAGGAACCACTACCAGTCTATTCTGCAACCAGTTAGCAAGTCCCCTTGGCAAGACCCTTCCATGCCCCAGAGACCAGCTGCTCTTGGTGACTGAAATACAGGCATACCCCAAACCTACGTATTGCAGTGGGAGAAGCTGGAAGCTGGCTTTCTCCAGTGGGCACCATGTGGGAAGTCTTGAGGGTATCTACAATTAAAATGGATTATTAGGGTGGGGGCCATATGGGACATGGCCACAGAAGAGTGGACATTACTTCTAGGTAGGCATCTGTACTACCCCATGGAACAGCGAGGAAACACCAAAGTCACAGCTGGGCTCAACTGAATGGGGGAACCCAAAGAGCAACACTCTGTGCCTATGAATACCTCACCAACTTTAGAACTGCTGCTAGTTCTGCTGCACCTACACCATTGCATTTGTTCTATCAGCTGTGTCAGCTCTAGAGAAGAATGAGCACTGTTGCTCTTTACCACTGTGTCATCTCAGCCATCTGACATGGCTGTAAGAATACTTGTCCACACTCTACAACTTTCAGACTAATGGCAGCTCAGAAAAATAGTCCACTTTGGATGCAACGTTGTCCTGGTTTTGGCTGGAATGGAGTTGATTTTCTTCATAGTGGCTTGCATGGTGCTGTGTTTTGGATTTAGTATGAGAAGAATTTTGATAAAACAGTGATGGTTTAGTTGTTGCTAAGTAGGTCCTAGACTAGTCAAGGACTTTTTCAGCTTCCCCTGCTCTGCCAGGGGCACAAGAAGCTGGGAGGGGCACAGCCAGGACAGCTGACCTCAACTGGCCAAAGGGCTATTCTAGACCATATGGAGTCATGCTTGGGGGGAGTTAGCCACGGGGGAGTGATCGCTGCTCGGGGCTGGGCTGGGCAGTGGTCAGCGGGTGGTGTGCAATTGCATTGTGCATCACTTGTTTTGTATATTCTATTATTACTATTGTCATTCTTTTCACTTATTAAACTGCCTTTATCTCAACCCACGGGTTTTACTTTTTTTTTCTGATTTTCTCCCCCATCCCACTGAGGGAGGAGGAAGTGAGTGAGTGGCTGTGTGGTGTTCAGCTGCCTGTAGGTTAAACCATGATTGGAACGTGCTAGATCAAATTTATAGCTGTTGTTTCTGTTTAGCTATTAATCGGCAGGCTCCTGTGCTTGCCATGGGGTTTGCTTGCCTTACAGTGTATTAGAGCCTAGTGCTTGTTAGTGGCTGCTTTTTGCTTTTGCTGCTTGCTGTACAACTGTACTTCTGATCATCTCACTCCACTGGGCCTGGGAACATTTTGATAACCGCCATGGCGATGCGCCTGGGCTGGCCGATGGCCAGGGTATCACTGCTGTTCCTGTGCTGCTGTACTAGACAGGCTGGAACTCCAGTGTGAACTCCAGTTGAAAGGATTGTGACCTGGGGATGAGTCCATGCAGGAGCAGGACACCCCAAAGAGGTGGTGTGGCTGTGAATAAGTCCACACCACAGCAGGTATATCTCAAAGTGTCTGTGACCATGGTTATGTCTGTGCCACAGCAGGTACACCTTTAAAAGGATTGTGGCCCAAAGATAAGTCCACATTAGAGAAAGTACACCTCAAAGCATCTTTGGCTGTGGACAAGTCCACGCTGCAGCAGGTACACCTTGAAGTATCTGTGGCTGTGCATGAGGTCATGCCGGAGCACCTCAGAGTGTATGGCTGTAGATAAGCTCATGACAGCAGAGTAAGCCTGACAGCCATGGGTAAGGCCATGTTGGAGCAAGTTAATTTCTGAAGGGACTGTGGCTGTAAGGCCACACTATAGCAGGTACATCTCTGAAGGCCTTGTGACCCATGGAGAAGGCCATGCTGGAACAGGTGCACCTCGAAGCAACCACAGCTGTGGATAAGTCCATGTTACAGCAGGTATACCTCTGGAGAGACCATTGCTTATGGATAAAGCTCCACTTGGAGCAGGTAGAGCCGTAAGGGACTGCAGGCTGTGGTTAAACCCAAACCAGAGCACGGGCAAGAGGAGGAGTTCATCACAATGTTAAACCCTATGGTATGGTCCAAAGAGACCAGGGGTGGATATTGTAATGGAACTGACTTTAAATTTTTGCAGCCTGGGATTTGAGTTGCATGTATGGTAATTACTATAGCAGGAACTCCTTGTTGCTAGCCGGGCTAGGAGCAAGGGGAGGAGTTCATCGCAATGTTAAACCCTATAAGCTGGCCAAAAGGGACAAGGGGTGGAGATTAAATTGTTGTAACCCATGATTTGAGTTGCATATTACAGGAATTACTAGAGCAGGAACCAACGGAGGACAAGCCTTACAAGAAGCAATGCAAGTGCAGCAGTGACTTGACCTGATCTGGCTTTGGTACCCAGTAACTTCAAGCAACACACAACCTTTCCTGTCCTGAGTGACCAGCATAAGAGATGGAGCCCAAAGTCATGGACTAAATTAACTCAATGGACATTTTGTGGACATTTCTGGACATTTTATGGACATTATAGAAGGGTGGTCCATGGACTAAGGGAATGATATCTGTGTAATATATCAAAGGATGGGAAGGGGTGTGGTGGTTAAGGAGGATGTACTGGATAGTGTGAGACCTGAGCATGACCTACATGGTATGGAAAAAGGGGTGGATACTGTCCTGGTTTCAGCTGGGATAGAGTTGATTTTCTTCATAGTGGCTTGCATGCTGCTGTGTTTTGGATTTAGTACTAGAAGAATGTTGATAACTCACTGATGTTTTAGTTGTTGCTAAGTAGTGCTTAGACTGGCCAAGGATTTCTCAGCTCTCAGCTCTGCCAGGTGCACAAGAAGCTGGGAGGGGGCACAGCCAGGACAGCTGACCCAAACTGACCAAAGGGCTATTCCAGACCATGGGATGTCATGCTCAGCATATAGAGCTGGGGGAAGAAGAAGGAAGAGGGGGACGTTTGGAGTGATGGTGTTTGTCTTCCCAAGTCACCGTTACGCGCGATGGAGCCCTGCTTTCCTGAGGATGGCTGAGCACCTGCCTGCCCATGGGAAGCAGGGAATGAATTCCTTGCTTTGCTTTGCTTGTGCATCTGGCTTTTGCTTTCCCTATCAAACACTTTTCTGATTCTCTCCCCCATCCCATTGTGGGGGGAGTGAGTCAGTGGCTGGGTGGTCCTTGGTTGCCAGCTGGGGTTAAACCATGACAAACAGCCAAACGCATCGCACCGTATTAGCCAAGGCTCTCAATGCTGTATTTATGCAGAGGAACTATTCATATTAAGAACACTGGGTGCTATAGGCACATTATGGACCAGCACCTACAACAATGGTGTTTGAATCTTTCTGGGTGCCTCTAGGCAAGTAAGACAAATAACATTGTAGTGACAGCCTGAAATGTGTGTTAATCAGAATGAGTCCAGGGTGCCCTGGAATAAAGTACACATTCTAAGAAAGCAGTGCCAATGTATCAGTTCATCCAGGCAAGCACTCTGTGCTTCTGAGCAGCAGGAAAAGGATTTGAGCAGCCAGTAGTGGAAGGAGCTGCACTCAGAGGAAGAGTCTTCCCAGCCAGGGACCAGAGGTTATCTTAAAAACCAGGCTATAAAAGTTTCTGTCCTTTCCTAGGTCACAGTGAGCTTTCCCCCGCATCACTGTAGCCATATAAACAAGAGGCTTAGTGGAAACCAGTGCCTTGCTTCTGTCAGTAAAGGGAAAGGAACATCTCAGAGATGCTGATTTATCTGACTCCTCTGTCCCATTTTAGGAGAGGATAAAACACTTTTAGGAGGCGATTGAGTTTATCTATCTCTTGAGCAGGTCTCAGTGAGCATTGGGGAGCAGCTGTCTAACTTTCGTGTTGAAAGGAATGGAAACCTTAGTTTTTGTAATTGTAGATGTTCTCCAATACCATTGCTCCCTGGAGCTACTTGAGCCTAGTCAAAATTAGTTACCCACAGCCCTTTGAACGTCTGGAGCCTTAAGAGTATGGGTTTCAGCAGCTTGTCCAAACCCAGTGCTTTTTGCGTGTAAGTCACATATCCACAGGCCTTGAATATGCGCCGCAAGGCTATGTTTGAAGTATCCTATTAACTAAACTGCTTCCAAATGAAAAGAGGTAGCAAGAATAGTTATATGGCTGGTTGGGGGAGGGGGGTGGGGGGG
>NW_009260188.1:28436-74238 GCF_000687185.1 Egretta garzetta
CAGCCGTACCTTTGTGTCTAACTTCGGGCGGTGAGACTTTCCTCTCGGCTGGAGGATTTTTCAGGACCCTAGCTTTATACGCATACATACATATATTTCTTTTTTTTCAATAAAGAAAAACCATATGGGTAACAAGGCTAATACCCGAGCGCTCAGCCTCGTCATTGTCCGGCTACGGGCTGCTTTTGCTCGCTGTTTATTTGTCCTTTTCTTAAGGCGGTGATACGGGAAGGTATCGCAAGTGAAGCGACAGTTTTATAAGTTCTCGATCTGGTTTCTCATACAATAGATTGCAGCATATGTGCGGGTGGGGATGGGGGGGAGGGAAAGCCCTGCTGCAGTAGTAGTGGTGTGAAGCACAAAGAAAATTATTGCTGGACCCTGTAGTTTGTTAAACTCGATTGATACCTGATTTTGTAACATATATTTTTGTTCTGGGATGGTGAAGGCAGAGATTTCAGTAACCTGCCATTGTTAGAGGGGAGGAAGAGACCCTGGAACTGGGAATTGGTAGCAGCCTTGTCATGTAGGTGTGGTTCAGCGGTCCAGCTAGGACTTCATTTGTCTCTATTGTTGCTTTCTCAAGCATTGTTGGCTGTTTCTCTTGATTTTTTTTTTCATGACTTTTTGTGGTAAAGGGCTGCCTCATCACAGCTAACCAGCTTCTCGATGACCTGTTCATCTTTATTGCTACCATTGTCTCCTAGGGAGAACTACTGAGGCAGATGCTTTGTCATTCAGAGCATCTTCAGCATTGCACTTCCCTAATTCTATCTAATTTTTGGTTATGTCAGAAGTGAATTGGCTGCATTTGAATTAAATAATTAAAAATTATAGAGCAAATGGGTAAAAACTTCTGCCCTCAAGACAGCTGATGTCATCCTTCCTCTGAAGAAATGCTCTTCAGCTTCTTCTTGAAGCTTCTATTGTACAGCTGCTGCTGCATAGCTCTGTTGCTGCTACCTCCTGCCACTAAGCATAACACCCACTTACAGTTTTAGATGTTCAGAGTGAACACTTTGGCCTTTTTATTCATCATTTTGGATTAGAAGTCACCTCACTGATCCTGGTGTCAGACAATCTGATTGAGATTCTGCCTGCTAGGAAAAAAACCTTGATCAAATTTTGAGGTGCATTGTTCTGGAGGAGTACACTGGGAGTCTGAACCTCTATCTGCGTGAGGCAAATATGGGCTCGACTGATCTCTTTCTCTTTGGAAAGTGTGCTGTAGTCTGGAAAAAACCCGCTTCTTTCAACCTTTATTCTCAACAGAGCCTCAAATATGTTTTGGGTTCTTGATAACTCTGCCTGACTGTCTTCTCTGGTACATCTCCTGAGTACCATCACTGAAAACTGTGGATTCATGCGCCAAACTGCAGAGCAACGTGTCAAAGAAAACATCTCCTGATAACACATCAGTGGCGTGATGCTACGCAACCTGGGGGAATGCAGAGTCATTTCTTAATATATCATGAAGAGGGAATGGCGTGGCGAGACGCATTTTCTGTAATTACATTTGGGATGTGGCTTTGCCAAGGGGCCAATCCTCCAACCCACTGTCTACCAAAAAAGAAGAGGGGAGTGAAGAGAAAGCTTCAAGATTTTTCCACTGATTTGGCAGATGCTACTGGGTGTGCCCTGCCTGCTGTTTGATTAGTCCTGTGCCTAATGGCGTTGCACTCCTCAGACTTCAGAAAGAAAGAAATAGCTCCAGTTCAGCCATCCTTCCAGTAGTTACGTCTATGTTGTTAATGATCTACATCATTGAATTGACCTTGGATTTTAGTTCCAGCTTTACCTATGTTCTACCCAAACCTGATTTGGTTATATAATGCATATAATACATTGTGCTACTTTATAATGTACCTGCATAATTTTTGCATCCAGACTGCTGAATCATGCAGCTGCAGATTTGGAATATTCTGTCCAAATCCCAGATTCAGCTTCTAGGATTACTGTGTGCATGGGATGTCAAGGCTTTTTTTTTAATATTTATTTTGCATTGAGTCCTGTATTTTGGACATTGCCTGGCTCAGCAGTCTTGACTAGACTGAATCAGAATCTTATCCCTACAGCAAATTTGGATTCATGACAAAAGCAGCTAGGGATGGTGGACACTACTACCATTAGCAGCATTGCTGAATCATAGTCCATATTGCTTAACTGACCTCCACAAAGCTTTGTAGTCTCCCCACACAAGCTTGCTGTCAGAGGCCAGCATGCTATTTATCTTCTAGCTTCTTGAAGTTCAGCGCTCATTCATTCAACGTACTTCAGCTTTGATCGATGTTGATTTACTAGTCATATTTTTCATATGTGCTGTATATGCGTGGTATTATATCATCTTTACTTTCTTGCTCTCAAATATTCCAACACCTGGAAAACATTAAAGCCTGCTGAGCTGTATTTGTCTGCCAAAACTACGCCCCAAAAATGCACCATATGGCCAAGAGATTTTTGAGAAATGAAAATAAGGAGACTTGCAGAAGAGACTCACTGCTTATGCCTCTGAACAACGATGCATCAGTCAGGAAGTGGAGGTGGCTGGTTATAGCTCAGCTATTTTTCTCTTTAGTGGTTATGAAACACACAGGCAATACTGTATTTCCAAATTCTCACCAACACGTACAAATATCTCAAGGGTGGACATCATGAAGATGGAGCCAGACTCTTCTCAGAGGTGTTCAGTGACAGGACAAGGGGCAATGGGCACAAACTGAAACATAAGAGGTTTCAGCTGAATATGTGGAAGAACTTTGAGGGTGACAGAGCACTGGAACAGGCTGCCCAGGGGGGTTGTGGAGTCCCCTTCTCTGGAGATATTCAAAGCCTGCCTGGATGATGTCCTGTGCAACCTGCTCTAGGTGAACCTGCTTTAACAGGGGGGTTGGACTAGATGATCTCCCAAGGTCCCTTCCAACACTTGCCATTCTGTGAAATTTTTTTAGAGTTTCAAATGGCAGCTACTTAATAGCTGGTAGTGTATCCTAGTAGTAAGCATGCTCCTACCTGGGCTGTAATGCTGACAAGGAAAAGCCCTGGATGAATTCTCTCTGAAGAGGCTTCAGGCTCTTGAAATGCAGATGTTCATATTTGCATGGAGAACCTACCCAGAGCTGCAACGGGAGACTGGCAATGTAGATCTGGTTTCTCTGCTCTTCCCCCTCTTCCTTCAGCTCTATAACATGGCTTTTGCCAGTGTGAGTCCCAATGCTTCTGTTCCCTTGAAAGAGAATATAGCATAGGAGGTAGTGTTGACAGTAATGTTCACAGCCTGAAACACTGACAGTGTTACCAGCAGGAGCGTTAGTGCTAGCCTCACAGTGAGGGGTTGGCCATACACCTCTTCAGGCATCTCCTTGCCAAACCCCAAAGCAATTTAACTCAATGATTTTATGCAAAGGCATGGTCAGGCATGTGGGGAGGGGCCACATGGCTCTTCCTCACCTGCAGTCCCTTCTGTGTTTGCCAGCTAATTTGTGTAAGTCTAATGATGTTCCTTTAGGAAAAAAAAAAAAAAAATCACTGTAATGTTGGTGTTCAACATCACAGCAGTGCATGGACTTACCTGTAGTGCAGCTGCCTGCTCACTGTTTTTCAAAACCAGAAGATTTTCCAGAAAAAATTAAAAACAAGAACATTATAGAAAAAAATGTTAAGCATGTTGTCCTGTATGGATTTTGGTTTGGTTTGGGTTTTTTTTATTTATTTATCTAGGAAACAAAATCTTATAGAAGGAAAGTATAAATTTGTTATTTTGTTGAACTGTGGGTTTGTTTTTTTTTTTTTCCTGGTCAAATTTCAATCCTTAAAAATATATTTTGGAATAATAGATTTTTTGATCATATGTTTCATGTCACTTTCTAAGTAGTGGGGAGGGGGAAACGGTAAGGAATAGAGATGTGCTGTTTAGTTTTAAAAGAAAAAAGATCAAGCATAGCACTTTCAAATCTCAAAACTAGAATTTTGATACTTCATAAATAAAAGATCACTTAGATTTTAATTTAAAATACGTGATGCTTCAAAGCTTTTGAATGAAGAAGTCAGCAATTTAATACTTTGTATTTAAATATTAATTTGCAACATGCTAGGTGGTGCTGTCTTTTCTTTTTTCTCAGAGGGACAAGTACAATGGACCTGCAATGTGTTTAAAGTGTCCTTGGAGTGGCTCACTCTTTTGGTTTTGTAAATCAGTGTATTGATATTTTAAAGTCAATTCAGGGACATCAGTAACTTCTTGTAATTTGGCTACTAGGTTGTGGGACCAGTGGCCCTAAAGCTGGGGCCCTAAAGGATGGTCACCCTTTGGAAAGGCAATTTCCTCTTGTTTGTGACTGATTCCTGTCCAGAGTGCTCCTTTTGAGCACTCAGCACTTTCCAAAAAATAGGGGTGTGTCTTGAAAGGAAGAGAGGCTGGGTTTGGCATTTAGAAATATGCAAATAGCATGAATGCAAATGAAGAAATACTCAGTTAAAACGTGCAGTGCTCGTGTATCAAACTAGATGGTTTTTGTATTTTGAATTTTAGGAATCCGATCATGGGACACAAACTTGATTGAATGCAACTTGGATCAAGAACTGAAACTTTTTGTGTCTCGCCACTCAGCTCGATTCTCTCCTGAAGTTCGAGGTGAGTTTTTGGTAGTGTTTGACAAAGGGTTTGGTTTTGTTTGGGGTTTTTTGTTTGTTTGGTTTTAAAGAGCAGAATTAATAAATACACTCTGGAATTGTGTGGGTCATTTTAATTTCTGATTCTTTACAATTAATAATTTTTTTCCTTTATTTTAAAATGTGGCTCAAATTATAGTTTGTTTTAACTCTCTTACAACTTAGCTTTAAAATAATCAGCCTTTTAGGTTAGTTTTGTGTTTATCACCATGATTGATGTTAGTTTTAAGGCCACATTACAGTTAAGTAAAACTCACTTTTTGACTGAACAGTTTTTTTATGTAGCACCAATCTAGTAGTCCCAGAGTCTGAAGCTTATTTGTAGTGGGTAGAGCACATACAAAAAAAATACCCTGAAAGGTTACCTCTGTAGTTTGATAGAGCCAGAAATGGTGTCACAGCTCTTGCGTAAGTGTAGCTCAAGCCCCACGTTTCTTCCCGAAGGGCTTGGACTTTTTCTTGGTATGAAAAGCTGAGAGGTGGAAGGTCTATTTTGACTCACAGGGACTTCATTTGGCTGGTATAAGGAAATCAGAAATTTACAGGGCTCATAGGACTACATCTCTTTGGCTGCCTTTTCTTCAAGCCTGTCCTTCCTTTAGAGGATTCATACAAAAAAGCAATAGAAAAGAAAAAAAATCCAATTTTGTGAAGTGCAAAATTTTATTTTGCTCTGGTTGCATGGGAATCAAGTATTTGGTAAGTTTTCTAACATCTCATTACTTTAACATAAATGCTGAGTGAGCATAGGTGAAATCAATCACTGTTTTCATGTAAAAAATATGTAACTTTCTCAAAGGAGTAGAGTTTGCTTTCATTGGTGAAATCATGGTGGCCATGTGCATGTTGACTAGTACAACCTAGTACTGATGAGCGTTATAAGTTCCAGCTTCAGGAACATCTGTTAAGTGTGGTGAAAAAGGGCTATGAAATGTTGTATCATGCTACTACATCACATTCCTAGGGTCATTTGCTATACGCTGTTGCCAAAGAGATCCTGATGTCTTGCTAGCATGACAGCACTGACCTGATGGTTTTGAATAAAGTACCAAAATGTCTTGTGTAACTAATTCTTCCTCTTGCAGCATAGGTTATAGCAGATTTTGCTGTATCTCCCCATATCTATAGAGAGCAAAACCTTGCCAGAGTTAAGGAAAAAATACACCTCTCGGATCCTTCCTCTCGTTTGGAAACAAACAGAGCCAATACAGCAGTACTCAGTGTGAAGATTTAGAGTCAAGGCATTTAGTTCCCGATTTACACAGAGGTAAACTCAGGCCTGGAATACATGTCTTTCATTTCAGTTCAAATTTCATGAAGCTGATTCAACTTCTCAGTGACACTAGCTGCTTTGAAATTAGCAGAATTTATCTTTAAGGGATGCAAGACACAATGCATCCCATTTTTAACATGTATGTGTTTTACTTTAAAACTTCAGGGAGAAAAAATGTCCTGCACTTCTCCTTTAGCAGAAATATTCCAGTGTGTCTAATATTTTTTGCTGTCTTGTTTAGATGATACATCCTGATACCATTGCATGAATTAAAATACTCTGCTTTCATATGATAAATATTGCAAGAGTATGTACCCCTTTTTTCAACAGAAAGATTGTAGAATTCTCTAGGAATTTTTCTCTAGGAATTGTATCTTTGGTTGATTTTTTTTTTTCCTGTTTGTCTAGACTTGTCTGTTTAGTCTGCCATTGTGTTGAATTACAGCTTAATTGCATGTGACTGGAATTCATCAACATCTCTATGACAAGCAGTAATGAATGTGTTTTTTCACCACTGCTCAGTCTTTAAACAATAAACTGTCAAAATCTGTGTTGAGAGAGCATTCAGGGAGCCTGAAGCTTGGATAAAGGTAACATCCAGGAATAAAGCTAGCCCTCTTGATCAATTTCTTGTCTAAAAATCTTGTGGGGAAGCCCACTGGCACCTCCAGAATCCCACTGCACAGATCAGAGGATCATTTATTGTATTGTGGTTCTCTGTTGAATCTGCATGAGGCTCCTTTGTATCCTCTCTACTGTTTGGTAGGGAGAAGAGTTTTTTGTTGCCATTTGTTAATAAAATTTCAGAACTCTTGATTTCTGTTACAATGCCCAAATATTGAGTTTTGAGTGTTTAACCAGTGAAATGGTCAACAATCATACTGAAGAGATGGCTGTAAGTATGTATTCCCTTATGGTCCCAACTCAGAAATTCCGCGGAATTTGGGTAACTAGGTGACTTTTTGTCCAAGAAAAGTATCCATCTGAGGTGATGGGGTGATCTGTGGGATGTAATTAAACAGCCCTTTTTTTTTTTTCTAGTTCTTTGAGACTAAGCTCTTTGTGTGAACCACACATAGGGAGAGTTTACTTTTGAGGAAGGGTAGAGTCATCTAGTGTGTCTGCACAGCTCCTAGCGTCGCCAGGTCTGACTGCTGACTGAAGCCTGTTTGATTATAGTGTTTAATTATGGTAATTGCAGTGCCATCTGAGTACATGCTTGCATGCTTCTCAAAGCAGCTCAAGGATACACACAGCAGCAATGTGAAGAGTAGGACTCTTTCTCCAAAAGGAAGCTTGGAGGAAATGGGGCCGACCCTGTCCCCATGCCATATGCCTGTGAAGTCAGAGGAGAGGCATGCAAGAGATTATGTCTGTCAGAGCATTCATGTGTTTTCACTTGAAGAATTTAAGGTCTGATCCTTCTCCCTGTGTAGTGAATAGCAATGTACATATTGGTACTGCAGGGAGCATGAACAGATCCCAACACTCTTTTTTTGTGTTCTTTTCAAGGGAATGGATTGTCACGGGTGGTATTTGTGCATCCTGTATTCAGCTGCTGGGCAATTTATGGATGATTTGATCCCTGAAAAATAGGATTCAGAATGGAAATGCCAGCAGATCTTTTCTGATACCTTGTAAAGCAGCTGAGTTAGCAGACTCCTTAATAATACCAAATATTCCAGAGATGTTGTTGTCAGGTGCTGGTGAAAAATGAGTAACAGAGCTTATTAACTGGTTGTCAAGACAACAGGCAACATGACTTAAAATGGGTACTCCAGTGCTTGCCTCCGTTTTCTGTCATGTACTGATAATTCCATCTTATGGAATCACATCACAAGGACAAAAAATTCAAACAACGAATTGCAACATGTACATGCTGGAAAAAGAACTATGAATCTGGTAGTGAGGCAGAGCAAGTGGAGAGCCTTGGAAAGAGCTATGTTGAAATTGCAGCTGTACCTGCCAATCTTTTTGTAATTAAAAAAGAAGTTTCAGCTGCATAAAGCAGCTTCACAAAAGACCAAGTAAATGGGTTTTGTTGTGGGGGTGTGGGATGGTGAAGCCATTGAGGGCCCTTCTGCAAGGCTTCCACACCTGCTGTTTTGTCCCTCAGCTTCCACCTGGGGACACTTGACTGTTGCATTGGTGCCTATTCAAGCCCGTGTCTATATGACATCTGTTCTATCTAAATAGCTGTTCAGTAGCTAGTCACCCCTAATCTTCTAAGAAATACTGCTCAGGCAATGCACTGTGGCTGCTTTATACATTCTTCCTAACAACAGAACAAAGTACATCTGTGGAAGATGGGTTTCCTGTCTGAGAAGTGCCAGGAGGTTTCCTGTTGCCCCTAAGTCAGCAGTTGGCGACTGCACTGGCTTAAGTGAGTCCTTCCTTACCTGTGCCCAAGACTTTATTTTTGCCAGCCTGCCTGTGGCCAGGGGGGACCTTGGCAAAGTGCAAGGCATGTGTGGTGTCTCCTCAGCACCCACCTGCATCATCTGCAGCAGTGGGCTTGTGTCCTTCAGGCTTCCTAAAGAAGGTCATTGTTCTCTGAAACTGTTGTTACCCCAAAAAGCCTTAAGCGCTTTTATTCTGAAAGTTGCCATTTCAAAAGTTACAGTATAGGACTGTCAATATCCTGTGGAGAGTTTTTGGATCTGGGAATTTTGGTCATCAATGCCCACAGCTCCATACTTTGCCAAAGAGGTGTGTAGTCCCATTGCTTTTGTCAAAGCAGATCTAAACCCATTTAATATCACACCTAGTAGCTTGCAATGTGAGCTTGTGGAGTTGCTGATAAAATCCTAGAGGGTAGGGCTTTAGTGCTGCCTTACTGAAAACTGCAGTTCATCAAAATTTGTCAAGTAAGAGGACATAGATACTCCAGCAAAACCTATCACTTAAAATGAAAGAAAAAGACCCAAGAAGTCAAGACCAGATTTCTCAGCTGGCATCAGAGCACCATCACTAAGTGCCTAGGAATTAATTTTGCTTAAAATCTTTAGTCTGATATGCACATTTAGGGACACCCTATAAATACAATTATTCAGCTACTGGAGACTGCAATAGCTGGAATAGCTGTCAAGGGGAGTCATTTTAGCTCATTATATGTTTGCTGAGGTTAATTTTAGTTGGCTACCAGACTTGTTTTGTGTCTTGAAGTATTTGTGCCTAGGAAGAAAGAAAATGGAGGCAGAATAGGACTTGAATAGAGAATTGAGCTGACTCATGCTGCTGCGGCTGTGAATGGTGTCCCCGCAGGGCGTTGCTGCCAGCGGCCAAGGGCTGCTGCGGTGGGGCTGCCCGGTGGTGCGAGGCCAGGGACCCACACTGTCCTCGTGGGGGCAATCAGACAGGGGCACATGCAGTGCTCTCATCTGCTTGCAAGCTTTTTTTATAGGGGATGCTAGGATTTTGGTGGCCCAGGAGAGGATTATACTGTAACAGCCTATATGTTCAGATACATGAATTGTCAAAGCCTTCCTTTCTTAGCGCTAATCAAAATTCCAGAGATGGGTTAATAAGTGGCTTTATCTTTTTTTTTTTTTTTCAGTGAATAAATTGTTGCACTTATGTGACAATCATTCTGGCACTGACTTCCATTTCTGCTTTTTTAGGAATGATCTCAAAGAAAATTAGCATGAATTTACATTGCTGCCAAAACACCAATACCTACTGATGCTAAGCTGTTAGCGTGAATCAGCAAAATGACTGAGAGGTTATTTTTAAATGCCTTGTATCACAAGTACATACAATGAGTTGAGTGGTCTTAGAATAGCCCATATTTTATGGGAACAGGTTTTTGACTTGTGTGAGGCAGCTACCAGAGGCAAGGGATTAAGTTAGTTGTGAATAATGATAGAATTTTAACTCCATTATGAAACTTGAATCCCTATTCCTCTTTATTAGAATGATAATTTGTCATACATAATGATATATTCACAAGGGTTATTTTGTTAAGGATTATTTAACAAAAACTTAAAAAATTATAATTCTTAATTCGTCCCTTATGAGATTCCACAATCTTTCTTTCTTAACATTTTGTCTTATGTGGGACGTCTGAAACTGAAGACTTAAACAATATTTTATTTCTGACCCTTGCCCAGTATCATTTACAGATGACCTACCTCTTATCCCTTTCATCATGGATTTATATTAAAATATGTAACCAGAACATCATTGACACTTTTCATCTAGTTTCTGGTTTTCATGGTGTTCTGGATTTGGCTGGGATAGTGTTAATTTTCTTCATAGTACCTGGTATGAGTCTGTCTTTTGGATTTGTGCTGCAAACAGCGTTGATAACACAGGGATGTTTTCGTTACTGCTGAGCAGGGCTTACATAGAGCCAAGGCCTTTTCTGCCTCTCACCCCATCCCACCAGTGAGGAGGCTGGGGGGGCACAAGAAGCTGGGAGAGGGCACAGCCAGGACAGCTGGCCCAGAGTGGCCAAAGGGCTATTCCATGCCATAGGACATCATGCTCAGCATATAAAACTGGGGGAAGAAGAAGGAAGGGGGGGACATTTGGAGCGATGGCATTTGTCTTCCCAAGTCACCATTACACGTGATGGAGCCTTGCTATCCTGGAGATGGCTGAGCACCCACCTGCCCTTGAGAAGCAGGGAATAAATTCCTTGTTTTGCTTGGCTTGCACATGCAGCCCTTGCTTTCCCTATTAAACTGTCTTTATCTCAACCCATGAGTTTTCTCACTGTTACTCTTTTGATTTGCTCCCCCATCCCACTGTGGGGGGCGTGAGCGAGCGGCTGTGTGGGGCTGAATTGTTGGCTGGGGTTAAGCCACAGCACATGGGCAACATTTTTCTCAGATATCTGCTTTTCTTAAATTTGTTAAGACTTATCTTTTTTAATTGCCTAGATTTTCTGTTACTTTCTGATACAGTTTATCAATCAGTTGAGAGAAATATTAGATGTTTGTAACTGGACTTTATAACGAAAAAAGACTTGATCCAAAGGCCACTGAAATAATTGGATTGGACTTTGGATTAGAGGAAATACTATCTACTATTCTTAAGGCAGAACAAGGACCAAATTTTCACATAATGAGAGAGAAAGTGAATATTGAACTTCTTTCTTGCCAAGTAAAAATGGTGCTTCATTTGCAGTGACTTGCCTACCACTGTATTCAGCAATATGACCAGACCCAGGGAAGAAGAGTTGAGACACTCCTTGTCTCTAGACTGACTGGAATGGGGAGGACATGTTCATCCTTGCTGCTAGCTGTAGAATGAGAGTTGCTGCTGTGGCTGCTGCTGTCCACCTTGCAACAGCATGAGGAGCTCCAGCTGTCATCTGCCTTGTAGAGACAAATGCAAGAGATGCATTAGTGCTGGCTGCAGATCCAGGTGCTCCTGTTGGTAGGCTGCTGGCAGTATCCCATAGTACCTTGCAGTCCATACGACTAGGTAGGGAAGATATGCACTTCAGTCAATAATAGTCACAAACGGAAAGCTGGATAGTTCTGTAACAGAGACCCATGCTTTTGCATCAGACCCCCAGGTGGTCCCACCAAAAAGACATGATGGTTACTTTTCGCTTGTAGTCATTGATGGCAGTCTGTTCCTAGAGTCGAGAAGAAAAGCCAATGCACCTGATGACCTAGGTTTGCATGCTGTCTGTGTGTGCAGCATAGACTCATGGTAAAGACATGACTCTTCTGGTTCCTGGCTTTTATACTGGTCAAAATTAGTCTGTTCATGATTCAAAACTAGTTGCTGATACCAGACAAAATTAAGTTTTAAAAAAAAAATTATATTAAAATAATGACTAATTCAGAAACCAATTTGTTTGAATTTCAGTATTATTTTGACATCGCAACTTTATGTATTTTGGTACTAGAGAGCGTATCAATAGTGATGAGATGAGCCACTGTCCTGTGTCCCTATGTCCTGGTCTCCTGCATAGCTGTACATTGGAGATTCTGCCCATCAGAACTCCTGGGAAGCTTAGGGTTTTATTTTAAACAAACAAAAATCCACAAACAAAAAAACCCCACCAAACGCAAAAAAATTCTTCTAATGAGGTAAGCCATATTCTTAGGTTGTGTAATCTCTGAGTGATTGTAAAGAGCTACGGAGACTCTCACTTGGAAGTCAACTCCCCCCTGCCAAAGGCAGCCTTTGGAAGCTGTCCCAGTTTCATGGCAGTTCTGTGGCTCTTCTGAAGAAAAGACTGATCCCAGCTTTGGCTCCCATGTCCTGAGTCACAAATAAGCTTTTCCAGGTCTCATAAGCTGTTTATGGTGGCTTGAGTTTCCCCTTCCATCCCTGAGAGACTAGAAAGAGCAAAGGCAAGAAAACCCATGGGTCAAGATAAAGATGACTTAATAGGTGAAGGAAAGAGGGAAAAAAACAACAAGGAAAGGAAATCACTCACTACCTCACTACTAATGCCCAGCCAGCCTCCAAACAGCCACCTTGGAAACTAAACCCCCTACCTTCTTCCTCTACTCCAGCTTCTGTTGCTGAGCATGGTATTATATGGTATGGAGCATACCTTTGGCCAACTTGTGTTAGCTGTCCCAGCTTTGTCTCCTCCCAAATTCTTGTCCACCCCCAGCCTACACTCTGGTGAGCAGAGCAGGGCAAAAGAAAGCCTTGATGCTGTGCAAGCACTGCTCAGCAATAGCCAAAACATTGGTGTGTTAACAACACTGTTCTAGACACAAATCCAAAACACGGAACCTTACTGGCTGCTGTGAAGAAAGTTAAGTCCATCCCAGTAAACTCTTCTGGAAAGGGTTGTTTCTTAATATTCTTATGTGTATCCATTAGCAAGAGCAGGGCTCCAGTCTTGGATGAATCCTTTCAAAAGACCATAAGAGAAAGGCTGAAGTTTCCTGGATCACTGTAAGTGTGAGGAAATCAGCATCATGAAAACTGTCCCAGACACATGGGACAGACAAGACAGACTAGAAAAATATTAAAACAGGGAAGCCTTGCTTTCATCTTTTTGTGTTCTAGTCATGGTTTTTTGCTGGCACCATTGTTGAACTTCTGGGAAATAAAATATGGGGTGAAGTCTGACAAGACCAACTAGAGGGGTCTTGCTTCTGATCCTGGGGCTTTGAAACATCCAGTGCACATCCCAGCATGGGTATTACGGCCACCCAGCACGCTTTCTTAACCTCAGGCTGTGTCCTGAAGTTTTCTTGGTCTTTCAGAACCTGCACAGAGTTTAGAGAAACTGAAAAAAATTAATAAAAAGTTACTTTCTATATGGCCAGTACTTTAAATAGATATAGAAGGTAATGCATTGAAGAATATCTCTGGATAGGATTTAATGCTTGTCGCAAGCTAATAATTTAATGACATTACTTGTAATTGTTTGTCTAGCACTATTGAATTTTTCAAAGTTATCATTAGTAGCTGCAAAGCTCAGAGTCTAAAAGTTTATTAGACTTGGGAGATTTAAATATTTTTCAATACTAATTAGGTTTTTGTACATTTAACATTTCCCAGCAACTTCATAAATTTTAATCTTTCTGTCCACTTTTTCAATAATTGTATTACAAAATGCCATTCTTTTTACATTTCAATCCAGTGTATATAAAAAGACTTGAAATGGTATTTAGTTTATTTTTTTATCATGTCCTACAAAGTGAATTGCTGGATCAAATTAAAAACATGCCACCTTTCAACATAGCACATGAAAGACATGGAAGTCACCAAAAAGAAATCCAAATGGAGATGGTGTATTATTTAAATGCCTCTTTAAAAGTAAGCATAGGCTCCTTTGATTGTAGCACTGTCTCAACTGCGTAAATAGTTTGGCTGCACCAACTGTATTCCTGAAAAGTCCCATGTGGGAATAGTTGCTCTGCACCTAACAACCCTCTACACCTAGTAAAGCCTGTAATTACAACAAGCATTACAATTTGTCTCCATCTTTAGTGGGAGATGTAATGTCATTGTATGTCAAGTAGGGGATTATCATGTGGAAGGAGACCTTGCCAAGATTCTCATTTTGTGTTGAATAGGAGGATCTGATAGTACTAAACTGTTAGGAGGAGCTGTTGAGTGGGCTCCTCCTAACAGGGCTGTGCTAATGCGTGTGGGTCCTCCAGAACCATTTATAGACAGGAATCACAGGAAAGAGGAGATGTAAAGCATTTAGATTTTCTTAGGTGGTATAGACTGCCTGTTCAGTCCATTGAACAGTCTAATACAATCATGCATTAGAACCGTACTTACCTAAAAAAGTATAGTTTTGACTTCTGGATTGTTTCATGGCCTATGTGCTCCCTTTGTAATTAAATTGGTTTAAACTGAAAGCAAATGCTAGGCCAATGAATCAGTTTCTTGCAGAGAATCTGGAAGAACCTTAGAGTTTTACTTTATTTCACAGGTCTCTACTTTTTCTAGTTTCACACGGCATGTTATTTGCAGACTTGATGCTCCTCCAACTTTCAGTCCATTCCTAACTTGAGTCTTTTTCCCTGCTGATGTTGGACACAGCTGGGTATCTATGAAATTACCTGTGGCCTCCCATGATTTTCAGGCCTTCTTAGGGTGCTCTGAGAATCAAATGAATTTTTAACACAGTGCCTGCTACTTTCCAGGATGGTAGTAGTCAGCGTGGTATGTTCAGCCAAGGGCAATGTTCTGGTCTGGCAAGGTGACACTTTCTCCCTTCTTGTCTTAACTTGTAGTCACAAAAAAGCAGGGATGACTTTAAAAGAAAGGGTCACTCCAAAAGCTTTATTTCGCTATTGGAAGTGAAAGAGTGGTGGTGCAAGGCAGCCCTATGTAGAGCTACCCTACCAGCTCCCAATGAGCTGGTACCTCTACCCAGGACAGTGCACCCCCCATGCAGTTGCAGCCCCAGACTTCAGTCCCCAGGAGCAGAATGATCTCATCAGTGATGGGCCTTTCAGAAGACCATCAGGAGGGTCTTGTCACATCAGTATTTAGCTTTGCCACAGCTCTGAGTTGGCAGGGCTCTGCTGCCGTGTTTCAGAGACAGCTTTGGCATCTCTGCAAGGGCAGTTTTTGCATGGGCAAGAGTACAGATCAAAGGCTTTGTATTCTGTGACACTGATGTCCGAAACTATTTTCCCTATTTTCTTGTTTATTTTCTTTTTAGTGCTTCAGCTTATTTTAAACATTGTATCCTATTCCTCCTGGTTTCCTGAAAAGAGTGAAATGCTGAGGTTTGATATTAGCAGGTGTTTTCAGGACTACAGAGAAGCTGTGTTCATCCTAGATGACACTTGCTTTTCTTCCTTTCCCCGTGTTGTTCCTCCTGCACTCTTCCTATATGTCACCGTAAGTCACGGTAACTTAGTGGTAAAATGTGAATGGCATCTTGTCAGTACTGGCACTTCTAGGCTTGCTGCCTTTCTTGGAGCCACACCACAGCTAACTACAAAGGAATGTTTATTTTTTTAAGTGATGAGTTTTGAAAAAGCTGTGGTCAGGGATGTCTCTGCTCACAAATGATGTTTTGTAGTTTTTCCTCCTTCTACTTCTGGCTTCCCTCTGCTATTAAAAATGTTGGAGGCTACTTCTGGCACTTCCAACTGTTTTTTGGTCTTCCTTTTGAGCAGATTGCTGTCTCTTTGTCAGTGATTGTTACCTTAATCTAGGCAATGATCAAATTAGACCAAAGTCCTTGCTGAACCCCACCAAATATTACTCCCTCTACTATTACATGTCCATGACTTACTTGCTAAGATGGATACTCTCGGAGAATATGAGGTCAGTATTAGACCATTTCATTAGATAGTCTAGGTAACCTGGTTGTTGGCTAGGTGTGGACTGGACACAATAAAAAAATCTCATTGGTAATGACTGGCAGGGAAAAAAAAGAGGAGATGTTCTTAAACCAGCAGAGATGTAGCTTACCTGGATCTGCCTTGCCATAGTACTGTGACAACAGTTTATGCTTTCTAAGTGGGATTAACAGGACAGATATTCTCCACCGAGAAGACTGCGATCAAATCACAAATTGGCCGCATAAAGCTTGGAATCATGGTTGCTATAGCTGACAGCACAATAACAAACAGATTCACTGCTGAGTTTGATGCTTTTTCAGATTTTCATGTCAATTAGACTCTGAATATTTTCCCCAAATATTTAAAGAACACTTGAGAATCATTTTTGAGATCCTGTGAAATAAGAGGAGGCATAGGAAAGCATGAGCAATCTCAGTCTTGCAGCTCTATTCATTCATTATCTCTGATGTCTCTTAAATTGTTACTGTTTTCAGACATCATTTTCTGGTGCAAAATGAAGTCGTAATAACATACTTCAGGTTCAAAACTCATCCTCATCGAAGTTGCTACATAAAACTCAGCATCATATCATGCAGTTACAACTACTTGATATAAAAAAAATTGAAATAAGCAATTAAAAAAAAAACCCCAACCCCAAACAAACTAATGACCTGCATCATGTTTTCCTACCCTTTCGCTTTTTTGGAAATCGCCTGCCATGGAATTATGCTCCCTTGTGGTTTTTGCCAGTAGATGGCATTCTCAGTGCCCGTACTAGCTGCTGTGTGGTCAGCAAGCACATACTGAAGCCAGTATGAGCACTTCTGCGCTGTGCTTAGGTCACAGTTCTTAATGTGAGACATATGTTTCTATTGTGTTCTGAGATCTTGCTTGGAGTTTAAATTTCAGACAGTTCAGCTCTGTTGACTGTGAAGGACGAAATGTGAAATGAGCTTGGCAAACTTCAGATCTCTCGTAGTCAATGGAGGAAAAGCAGAGCGTAGCTCATGCAGGGCAAGAGCGCTCTCTGTTTGAAGGCCACAGACAGTAATCATTTATGAAAATGCTTAACATTACATTACATCTGCAGAGCCAGTAGGCAGAAAAGCAAGACCATTATACATACAGCTGTATTTGTGCATAAATTAACACATGCTGTAGATATACCTGAGGAAACCAGCCTTACAGTTCACGCATTCTCTGTCCTTTCAGGATGTCTCTAACAGACCTGAGCTCCTCCTGTTTTGAAGTCGTAATATAACCGCACCAAGACGTATAGTAGTGCCTCCTCTCCCATGCTGAATTTAGAGCACAGCATGGAATAAAAGACTTGAGACCTAAGCAAGGAGACTCTGACTCACTTGTCAGGTTTGGTGTATCTCAGGTTTTTTCCCCTGTCTCAGTCTGTGCTATGACTGTCTGTTAGGAATATAGGAATACAGTAGCACGTAGTTTGACAAAGCATTTCAGTATTGTCTGTCTAAAAATACTTGTTTATACAAGTTCAATCCCAGTGTGGCCCTTCGCCTTTCTTAAAGATGGAAAAAAAAAAAAAAAAGTCGTGGCTTTCTAAGTAACTGTAGAACACATGATCTATCCTAAATCAAGAGACCTGAAGTCTCTTAATTTTGCCCCTCAACTACATAAAGACTGACTGTGGCTGTTGCATTCAGATGCTGTAGACAATCCCTGATCTGGATTATTCAGTTGCAGGGACGTAATGACATTTAATTCTTTTTGTCTTGCTTCAGCTTCCCATCGAGGACTGCTCTGCCAAGTGTGCCAGTAGGGAATCTAACGTCAATGATTTATGCAGCATGGCCTTCATTAGAATTCAAAATGAGGCCACCAACTCTCTTCAAATAAGCTACCAGCCAGATGTTAGAAAGTAATCACTACAGGGATCACTCAGCTTGATTTGAAAATAACACTAAAGATGAAAAGCTGAGATTAGCTATTCGCCAATTTGTGTAACTCCTTCAGATTTCTGGTTTGTATTAAAAACAAAAAACATGAGGACCGTTTTATGAAACTGAACACCTGCATACATCTGCATGGGCAAAACCTGCTGATATATGCAAATATTGGTAAAAGGACATTCAAATACTTTTCAGTTGATTTAATTGTGAGCAAAGTAGCAGGGCTCTGGATGTTTGCTGGGAGCAACTGTCTGTTACCACTTATTAAAAAAAACAATCCAAACAACAAAAAAAAAATCAAAACCACCCAAAACCATAGCTAGCAGTTTATCTTAAATTGTGATTACTACATCACTTTCACAAATTCTGCTTTTAACAAGTGTAAATTATGAGTAATTTTACTGAAAACAGATGGGTCCCTCCAGATCTACCCCATGATATGTTAGGGCAGCATTGGAGTGCTGTTGAAGAATTGCAATATGTAGATCCCATCTATGGACAGTTGGAGCGAAATGGTTGTGGGGAGCTGGTCTATAGCTTGTAGCAGGGTTCCACATAAGATGAAGTGCAGCACTGCTGGGTTGCTGTGGCACCACTTGAAATAAAGCCCAGCAATTCTCTCCTATGTTTTCCTTGCGAGTCTGGGTGGTGCAGGACTTGGCCATAAATCAGCTGACTTCCATTAGGCCTAAACCTCTGTAGGAAGCTGAGTGTCTGTGCAAAGCATAAGCCAAGCTGGTGAAATATTGTCTGCTGTCTCTAACAAAGCTCCATGTCAAGTGGCAGTGAAATGCTTTTAAGCACTGTCGCGTGTCTGTGGAAATGTGTGCTTTATGATTACTAAAACGTACTTGCCAGTCCTAAATCCAGGAATGCTTACAGGGTAAAAGTTAAAAAGCCATGGGAAGATGAAGTAAATGACATTTTGATTACCCCTTCGAGTCTGACTTGGTGACTGACACAACCTTCAAATCCTGGGGGAAGAGAAGTGGCAAGGAGTAGTCTTTTGCCTTTTGTCACATATGCTGTGCCATCTCCACCTCTGCATGGCTGCTTATCTCATGGCTGAGGCTTAATTAGAAGACTTTGAGGCTGAAGTTGTGGAAGGGAATTTAAATTGCATCTGTATGGATTATGATCTGGTGGAGTTCATTAGCATGCAGGTGGAGATCATGCGCCTCTCCGCCTCTCTTCCCAGAGCTCGCGACTTCCAAGCATTTCCACATTTCCACACTCTGTCAAATCTGTTGTGCCTTATGGGCTTGGCCCGCATTTTTATATTAGCACAGTTTAATTAGGCAAGGAGAGATTGCTGTGTCTCCAGAATGATCTACAGATACGATAGATCAATATTTATTACAAAGATTCTTTCAAATAAATGTCCGTTCTGTTAGACAGGTTTGCTCATTCAGAGGCCCTTGAGCCATTTCAGAAACAATTAAATCCTCTCTGGTGTGAAGTGGAATATTAAAAAGGATTAACACTGAGAGACCGTGTACGCTCTCTCTAGTTTCAGCTGTGTTCCTATGCCCTACTATTCTCATCTGATACATATGTTTGATAGAGGGCATTGGGTTCAGGGACCTACCATCCCTTGCAGCCATGCAGAGCATAAGGGAGGATGTAAAATAGGTCAAGGCATTGGCTAAAAATGATCAAGCCCAAACAGAAATAAGTGACTGTAGAGAATATACAACCGCTGTGCTGTGAAGAACTTTCAATAGCTTAATTCCATAAAATTTATCCTGGTTATCCAAATTTGATGTGAAAGGCAAGTATGAAGCAGTCCAGTCTTCTAAACACTCATGCGAGTAGCAGGGTGTACCGTGGCAGTCCAGTAAATGCCACATGAAGAGAGCTTGCATGATCAGGTCATTGTTGATTTTTTTCCCCCCATTTTTCTTTTTTTTTTTTAAATTAATTTTAGCGTTCTGTGCAAGAGAAGCATTTTTCCCTTTGGGGAGCATGTTGGAATAATATGCAAAATCTGCTCATTTGTGAGAATTCACAAAGGACCTGAAACAGAAGCCAAAAATCAAAACTTTTCAACAGAAAAAGTCGAGGTGAAAGACTTTGTGATGTCAGCTAGTAAGAAGAAATTAGATAATTTGTAGAGAAAGCAAACATTTCCCTTTCTAAATTTTGTGCAGTTTGGATTTATTTACATGGTTAAGTTTGCAAGTCATGTTATTGTACGTATTCCTTATATATGTTTATAATGCTATATATATTACAAATATTCTGATTTTAAAATTTGCATTTTTCAGGTTAATGTCTTATGAACTACACAGTAATGTAACTTTGTAGAAGTGTAGCCATCTCAAAAAAAATGCAGTAAGGACCACAATCACCAGGTTAAAAAGTATGTTCAAGCTGGCAAATACAGCTGTTTGAGTCTTCAAACATAAACTGAATTTGTAGCAAAAAAAGTCTTGTTTCTGAAATTGCTCCTTTTTGGAAATCAGTCAGAATTTTGCTCTTGATCCTAGTGAAGGCAGGATCAACCCCAACATTATTTATTAATCCTGTTCTCCATAGGCAAGTATTTTTTTCTTAAGTTAAGAAAGAATACTTGTGCATTTGCACAACTTAAAACTATCATCAGGCATAGGTCAGTTGATTGACATCTCGTTAATCTCCTTTTGGTGTAACTCCCTTAGAAAATTAAGCGTGCCAGGCTTAAGATGTATGACGGCTCATAATGAAAAAAGAAAAATAATGCAACTCTACCCATTGTGCCAGGCAGTGGAAGCTACCAATGGAATTCTAATCTTTAACATTTCTTTGTGAAGAGAAAATACTGAAACTCACAGGATTTCTTTTCCCCCAAAAGAGAAAATAAATTAAATACTGAGTTATTTTAATCTTTGGGGGGGAAAATGCAACTATATTGTTATCATGTTCTTTAAGCAACCCCCAGCATTGTGTTTTTTTCAAATGTTGATGATCCTAAAAGTGTAGTTGAGTTGTGTTCATTTAATACTGCGTGGGTTAAATGTCTCACCAATGCTGACACTTTGTCATTCTACTGAAGTGCAGTTCCTGAGTGTCTGTAATTACACAGCCGGCGTGCAATCAGCAAGATCAGAAATGGATTGTATCACATCTAAAATAACATTTTCTTCATTGCATAGTCTAATTTCACCTGACATTTCCCAGCCAAGGCAGAAGCTTTCTGCAGGAAGCAGCAGAGTACCTCTGGTCTCCTTTAGACAAAAGACAGTGGAAAATTAAGTTATTATAAATCTGCTTCTAATTATGTTAATGAAATATTACATCATGTAGATCGAGCTGCTGTAGATCTTAGATATTTATTTTATTGTTTTAGTAGTTTGCACTATTTGTTATGCATGAAAAATGCTTTTGATAGCCCTGGCTGATCATACTTGCTAATGAACCAATGCCTACAATTATTGCACTTAAGGATATATCTTCAGAACATACAATGTTAAAGGGTTGAGAATAAGCACAACAGTAGCTGAAGAAACTGATTAGTTTAATCGGGGTTATTTTGCCTGCTGCCAGAGTATAGGAGGATGGATGCTGCCACTGGAAAACGCTGGAGCATTTAACCTGTGGCTATGTATTTAGGGAAAAAAATCTGTTTGTCCAGCCTGCTTCAGAAACATGGGTAATACAAAATGTTTTCTCCATTATAAAGACAGTAGGTATTTACTACCTTGTTCAGATCAATTTATTATGAAGGAGCATGACACTTTGTGCTGTGAATCTTAATAATGCCTGGAGGCATTCACATGAAAATTGCTCATTTAATTTTCACTGGATTACTTTTCTCATTTGAACAACTATAATAATGTAAAGTTAAGTGCAGAGCTCCAATAGCTTGCAAGGATTCCTTCCCAATATACTCAACTGATTTTGAAAGATTAATCTTTTAAAATACAGCTTCAGATTCCAAATATTTATTTTTTTTTGGCCTTATGTGGAAAGCTGAATATTTGTTATTAGTTCTCTTAGTTCAGCCAAAGCAGCATGCCTGTCATCAAAGGATACAGGCCATTTTTTAAGGCAAAACTTCTGTCAACCCAACTGATTGAAAGGAAATAGGTACTTGCACTAGGTCAGTGGTTTCCATTGCCAAAAAAAGGGGCCCAGCACAACACTTAGATCTATGTGGTTGGAAACCAGACATGTAAAAGACGTACTTTGTCATTGAGACGGATATTGCTAATGGAATTGCCTGTGAGAGCATTGTCTGCCAGATGATGAATAGATCAGCACTAGCGCAGGCTCTCAGAGGCTGCAAATACCATCCTCTAAGGCAGAGGAGGAGTGATGTGTTAGTGACAGCAGCTCTCGGGGGAGGAATGGTAGGGGCTGAGGAATACATCAAGGGGAAGATCAGTGGTAAACAGACAGACTGGATGGCTTTTACTCACCTTTTGTAAAATCTCTGGATGATGTCCCTCATGGCTATAAAAGAATAAAATGGCAAAAATTTACTGTGTCATATCATTCACCAATACATGGGCTGAAAGAACGTCTTTCAATTCCTTTGGATTTACTTATGTCCAGTTTTCCAGTATTTTCATCTCAAAACACCATCAAGAAATTTTTTTTCATTTTGGTAGCTGCTGCTAGCAGAAACCCTGAAGAAAGAGAGGGGGATTTTTTGCTTCCTCTTCTGCCCTTTAATTAGTGTGCTCTTCCCAGAAAATGCCCCCCAGTCACCTCCCCATAGGGCAGGGGCTGTGCTCTGCTCAGTGCCTTGGTACTTGCAGTACCTGCTCAAATATCTTCTGACAGGCTTAAGCGTTCAATGAAAATGGCCAACCACTTAAGATGGGGTTGGCCAGAGACCCCTCAGCTTTCACCGCTACCGGCTGCTTTCTTGCTCTCTCAGTGATAAGTACAGATCACAGAAGCCAGAGTTGATGCAGGCATTAAAATGAGAGCCAGGTTTGCCCACTACTTTTATGCATTTTCTGATTGAATATCGTTCAGGAAAGGCTGCAAGAAAAGAGGTCCAGAATCTGGACGTTATAGAAAAGGCTTGAATTTGTTTCTTGTGCCAGCTTTGTTCTGAGACAGCTTTTAAAACAAGACCACCCCAAAGAACTTTGTATGTCCATTCACCCTGTAGCCAGGCCTAGAAAAGAATTGGGTTAATACTGACTGAAAAGAAGAGGGAGAAGCAGGTGATGAGGGAAACTAGAGATCACTTTCTTTTTTGGGGTATTACTCAGAGTCTCACTAGGCAGGCCTTATGCCTTACTAGGGAATCTGTTTTGTTGGTTATGTCAAACTGCAATGTAACTAGTATTGTCTGCATTTTACTGTTATTTGAAAAAGCTATTCAAAAAAAATATGTTGAATCTAGACCTTTGAAACGCCTGTTATTTCCCTTATATCAGCCCAAGGGAAATCTTACTATTTCCAAAGCAATATAATTTTCTCCCTGGAGGCAATACTTACTAATAGCCTATACTGAAATTCAGACCTGGAAATTGCTTTTGTGTTCCCTTGAAAAAAAATCAGTGCCTACATACTCCATGTTACATGTGCACTTCAAACGTCATTTTCAAGTGAATCAGTAATAAAGGAGAATTCTTATAAAGCTTATACCTTTAAAATTTAACTGGGTGAGTGGCTCTTCACTAGTCAGACAACCTGTTCAGACTAGTCATCAGAATAATAATATCCAACAGTAGAGAGAATTCACTACCGTCTTTCTTTATAGTTGGGGTTTTTTTGTTATCCCATGAATTTTCTAACAGCTTCTTTCTACTGTACTAACCAGATAATCGGGGATAAATTGCAGCAAATCCTGACATGGTCACATACTTCAGAACTTTAAATGGTTGGTTTAATTACAAAGAAATCTGCATTTGTTAACAAAGTACTAAAATGCAGAAATAAGGAATAAATCCCCAAGTGGGAGATCATACTTACTACTAATAATCTTGCACGGGAATGCTTACTCTGTGTAGTTAGCAGTTTATATATGTATGTATAATTTGCATAAACAATGTAAAAGCCAAAGTTGAAACAAGATACTTTGAAAAATGATTTTCAATAATTTTTCTTTCCCTTCCTCTTTAATGAAACGTAAAAGATGGGAAGCCAACACTTCCCTTTGTGCCTCATTTAAACATTCCCTTTGTGCCTCATTCTGAATTCCTGTAGAAAACTGGCTGAGAAAATTGTCATTAATACCACAGGAACTCAGTATAGACCATGCATTATCAAATATGACTAGTCAGTGCTGCTACAAGCCGTTGTATCTACAGATAACTCTGCTGATGTCACATGTTTATGTGGACCACAGTGTAGCGCATGCTATAGGCGTATAGGGGAGCTGATTCCCTCTGTGGAGCATCCAGGTATGCCCTTGTTCTGGATGCAGAAGTCAGGGACCCCAGGGGCCTACAGTGTGTGCTTGTCCTCTTGGAAACCTTTTGGGACTCCCAGACTGTTGGATCCTTCTGCTGGCAGCTGCCAACCCAGTTCCTCTTCCATGGAGAAAGATCCCCAGTCTGCAGTGTTCTCTGTCTGTGCTACCCTTTCTCAACACTTTCTTGGACTCTCCTATGATTCTTATGTTACTCCACTTCCTTTGCGGACTTCCCATCTAGTTAGACTCTAAGCCTGTCAGCATAGGAAATGTATAATTTTTATAAAAGAAAAGATCACCAGATTATTATAAAGGCCAGGTCTAGATGATTCACAGGAAAATTTTAAGCTGAGGGAGATCATTTTAAGTGAGAGTTTGTTGTTTTCTTTGTAGAAGAAACAAAAATAATTTGGGCACTAGAAATGTTAACTAAAACCCAGTGGTTTTTGTGACCTTTCATTACTCATTTAAAAATAGTACAATAGACTTTTGTCTTCCCATGTGTTTTTTGAAGGGAAGCAAATTACAATAGTCAAATTATAAACCACTCAAAACCAGTAGCTTGTGAAAAAAAAACCCTGAAAATGTCTTGTTTGTGTCTATAGTCCTGAGCCATTCCTCTGATGAGGTTACAACCTAGCTTTGATGGGTATTCTGCAAAGGATCTTATACTGTCAGATGAATTCTGACTAGAAAAATACACGGATCCCAGGAATAAATTCAAGAAAACAATTTTTTGTCAGGAAATGACATTATGGTTGTATCTTGTTCTGTCAGCTTTCTTCGGTAGACCACATTTATTGCCATGGATCGAGACATTGTCTTACACTTGTTCCTACTCCACGCAGAAAGTAGACATGGCAGCTCACGATAGGTCTAAGTGCAGGTCTTACTAAAACTATTTGAGGTATTCTTATAAAAGGTAGCCAGGATTTTTTAGAAGAATTATGCAGTAATATGATACACAGTGAACACAAGATAACAGTGCAAGAAACTCAAGAAAGTGCTGAAGTGTAAGCCTTAGTTTTAAGCCTTAAGCCGTAATGTTCAAACCCACAAAGTTATGCAGAAAGATTTATCTTCCACACATCAAGTTTCTAGGCTTTAAAGGACAGAATTTTAATATATTCTCCATTTCTGCCAAGCACCCAATCTGAGGTTAATAGCCATACTACTGTAATTGGTAATTTTGTTTATTTATTTTCTACCGTGTTATCACTGTGCTGAACTAGCAAACTTAGACAGACAGCACTTAATTCTCTGTCTTCAGCTGAGGAGATCAACGTGGATTTGGTGCTCTGCAAGTAGGGAGTGCAAGATGAGAGTCCCTAAGAACCAAATTCCAGTGCTAGTTTGAATAGGTCGTTAAAAGCTGTCTTTTATATTAATGGAAAGGGAAACTTGTACATCATCATATATTTCAGATCTTCCAAATCAAAGATGTTTGCACCATCCTTAATTTTGGAGGGCGTTGTTCTTACATGTCTTCAAGCAGGACAGAAGATCAGAATTCTTTTGCTTTTCAAAGTACTTGCACTCTGATGTACTGAAGTGTTACTGCCTTGTAACTTAAAAGTCCTTTTCGGAGGTAGTGAAAGATCCATCATCAGAAGCTCAAGGCTTTGGAGGCCTTGTTGTGTCTTAACTAATGATAAGGTCCTTTCCACTCTTATTCAGACTCCCAAGCAGCAGTGGCATGAGTAGAGGGGTCATCCTTGATCTTGTGCTGACAGCTGCCCATGTGAGGTCTGACTGCATGGCAAATTCACATTCCAGCTGGAAAGCCTGTTGGCTGCTTCACAGGTTGTCTCCGTGGTCTGGTTGGGACCAGGAGCAACATGTCCAGGAGCAAACATCCCTGAACCCACCCAGAACTGCACTAGACCTCAAACAGGGGCAGGTGGTATCCTGGAGGTAGCTGACCAGCGCACTGTTCTCTACAAGGAGGTATTTCATGCCTGAGAGGGTCTTTTCTTCTGGCTAAGCTCATGGGGACAATCAGGACCAGGGCTTATTAGAATAAATGTTGCTGGTGGTAAATAATGCCTCTTTTATACAACAGATAAAATGTGTTTTTCTGAAGTCCCTTGCAGTGTTGTACCTTGACCTTGGACTTTGTAGCCCTGCTTTATTTAGTACATAAGAGAACAAGTACTGACCTTAAATACAATGAGATGGAAAGACATTTTTTCATTCTCCAAAACCACATGAAAAGTACCAAAACAGTGAGAAGTATTTTTAAATATCTCCAGTCTTAAATGTTGACCAAGATCTTTTCTTAAGTGCCTTTTTTGGAAGTCTGATCAGCAGTGCAGGTAACTTTCCCAGTGATGGTAATAGCAAAGATACATAATGTAGGAAAATAGCAGAATGAAAACTGAGGTTTTGTTTCCTTAAAAATTACTAATGTTCCTAGTGATTTCATCCCACTTACTTTATTCTCCCTCAGAATAATGCTTATGAATAGTAATACTTATTAATATATTCTTATTTCAAGATATGATTTCTATGAGAAATCTGAAACTTGCTTGTTTAACTTTAGAAGTAAGTTTGTGTCAATGTTTGATCTCATAAGCCAGATATATGCTAATGGGTGAAAATATGTTTCCACTTCAATAAAATATTTGGAAAATGCTACCTTCAGGCGGTTCCCAGTCTAGAAATTTAACAGCTATCACTGTCCAAGGACTTGAATCATTGTGTGCTCCATTGCAAGGTGCAAGTATATAAACTGAAAAGGAAAGCTTAAACCATCAGGAGGATATTGGATCTCTTCTTGTTACCTCTGCAAAATATGTTAAATGTTCCTGTTTCTCTATATCAGATTTCACCTATTAGCAACAGTGAGACAGAAGAGAGCCTCTTCTCCGCACTTCATTAAGGACAGCTGGAAAAAGAAAAGAAGAAATGGAAGAACACACAAATATTTGAAATGGAAAAAAGTCTTGAATTCTTTAACTCAAGCTTTTTCCTTCTGATGTTTTCCCCCATGCCCTAGGGCAAAGGCAGGTGCCCTTTTCTGGTTGTTAGGGCAAGAAAAAGCCACCTGAAAGTCAAATTTGGGAGCTTTTGACTCTGCAGTCAGTGTTCATTGACCCTTTGATAGCACAAATATGGAAAAAAAAGACTATTAATATCCATTTACGGTATTTTTCTTTTTTCACTGAATTGGAAAACTTCTCCCCGTCTCCCAGACATCGCGCTCTTCATCTGGGCCTCATGTCTCTTACTTGAACTGATACTGAACATGAGATGCTTGAGGCCTCTGCCAAACCAGCTCTCTTCCATGCCCGGAGCAACTGCTAATCCTTATGTTTCTGGTATGCTGCCACTACAGCAGCACATTAAAACATTACAATCAATTTATTAAATATTAGGAGTGAAGCAGCTGATTTTAAAATAGCTCTGTGCAGGAATCATTGCCTTTTTTCTCTGTTGACACTCAAGGCATCTGAGAACTAGACTAATTACTAGTTGCAAGTAGCGCTTGAGACGGCACTGCAAGATGTTGAGAGATGTCAGAAGACAGCAGTATTTACCCTTAGGGATGAGGGTAGAAGTCTGACCAGGCAGTTTGTTTATATTTAGCAACACCCTCTCTCTGCTCTTGTAGAATATTTGTTATGCATTTATTTTTGTGTCAGTTGATAAGCTGTGTGCTGTACAACAGGAGATCACAGGAGACAGGCATGAATAATATTAGACATGCTAGGAGGTAAGAGAGGAAAGTGAAATAACTTTTCTTTTCATCTTTCACTTGTCCTTAAGTTGTCACTGGATAAGTATCTGATATGATAGGGCTTGTCTTCAACAGCAAAAGACAACGTAAACTAGAAGGTGCTGTTTCTTTGTGGTCCAAAGGAGGGTGGCAATCTGGGCAGTGATTTGCACGTACGCTTAGAGAAATAAGCACCTGTGAGAGTTAAAAGTTAATGATTTAAGATAGTTAGCACCTTCCCAAATATATTTCTTAAAAATACATTTTAAACATTATGCAATAAAAAACTAATACATGGGATGAATAGATATGAAGACAACAGATTGGCTTCAGAAATTTTTAAAACAACTTCATTATCACAATAACTATACTACTACATGGTTGGGTCTACTTCTGAACTGAAGTGAATCATTCAGTGGACTAACAGATTTGGCTGGATCCTGTCCTTCAAAGATTTAAGCACTTATGTTTTAGCATAATAATTTTACAGAGATTTAAAAAAAGCACTTCAAAGTGTGGAGTTTTTTAAACTTTCTCTTTGTCTTCTGATTTGTCTCCTTAGTCTCATTTTGCTGAGAAAAGCTTGAATGAGATAATAAAAAAGGACACACATATCTGCAGGTGCTTGGAGCTAAGTTAGTAGAGTTAGACCAATGCCTTTAATTTAAGTTGGTTTTAAGCTTTATACTGAAATACTGAATTTTCTTCATACTATTTACTACAGCTCTTAATCCACCTGGTAGATGAACCAGTAAGTTTATGCTGGAACCACTGCTGCATGCGCATGTTGCAAAACTCAGTCCACAGGAGCAGCTTAGTTACTAAGACATTCTTGAGTAGAATTTCTTAGGCCTATTGCTAAGGGCATGCTGAACACATGATAACTATGAATTCACTGTTGGTATGCCAATTCACATTAGGTGGATCCTGAGCTGGGGGGTAATTTCCATGTAACTTGCAGATGGGATATAGAACTATATGAGAGAGGATGAATAATTTATGTCTGAGGTCACGATATTAGACCAAGAACCAGCTCACAATTAACTTATTCTTGAAGCTATGGGAAAATTCACATTGGTGCATGGTGAATGTAGTAATTCATTGAAAATCTGTCAACATTAAGTTTTCTTGGCAAGTTAAAATATTTTTGGCAGTGTGAAAAATCCTGTATTTTTATCTTGTAAAACATATTTTGTAGACTGTTGTTTTTAATTACTCTATCTCTCTAGTGAGTTTGTCCAACTCCCACTGAAGTCAGTGGAAAATGTTCTATTGTCTGAAGGCCAGCTGGATCAGCCCTTACTCTGTGTAACTTAGGATGTTTCTTCTGTTTCCAGCATCTGTGATAGATGGTGCATGAGGAATATACACAGTCAAATTATCTCTGTACAGTAGAACAATAGCTTATATTCCATAGTGCTTCCGTTACTGTTATTACAAATCATGCACAACAGCCATAACAGGAACAAAGACCCTTGTGCACAGCAAGTTATAAAATACAAATATTTCCAAAATGTTCATCAAACAACTTTACAAACAGAAATGCTAAACAACTTTACAAACAGGAATGCGAACAGTAAATAGACGTTGCCTTATTTGAAGTGCAGCTGTGGATCAAAATGTGTGACGACTTTATTAACAGCACCCAGAAAATTGTCACAAGTACTAGCAAATATATTAGCCAGGGAGATACTAAGCAGGCAGAAAACAAACTACTTCTGGGTAGGAATTCAGTTGTGACACATGAACTCTTCTGCAAGATGTCAAGAGACACTTTGCAGACAGGACCTTGGTTTTGTGTCTAGCTGAGTCACCATGGCTGCAGGCATGTCCTGCCATCTACAAAGAGATGAGATGAGATGAGATGAGACCCTGCAGGATCTAGCTATCCTTTGAACATTTCCTATCACAGAATAGTAACCTTGATTCTGCCACTGTTTTGCAAAGATGGTTTGTCAAGGTCTACCTCTCCTCTGAAGAGGAAAAAAAGGGGAGAGAGAGTCGTGGGGAGGACTAATGCCTAACTATTCAGGCTGAAGAGTGCACTGAGGAACCCAGAGGTCCATTAAGAAACAAAGTACTCTTGCTATTAGTCTCCCAGCCATCAGCATAAGAGGTCTGATGTCATAGCCACAGGCTCGGTGTGGCCATTTCAAATCCCAGCGCTCCCCCACTGCCTCACTCCTCAGGGAATAGGGTGAGGGTTTTTTGCCAGAAATGTTCTTCAGTATTCAGAGGCAATGATGTTTGGAGGTACAGCGGGGCATGGATGACAGAGCTCATCAGAAGTAGGGGGGAGCAAACAGAATTAAATGGCACTCGAGGCTGTTGCGAGGAGCACGACCGAATGCTGCCTTTACAGCAGGAGTAGACGGAGTAGATCGTTGTGGTAAAGATGGAAGAGCGCTCTTCATTCTGCTCCTTGCAGAAGATCTGCCTGCTTGCAGACATGCTAGTGCAGTAGTAACACCTTGCAGATGTGCTGCTATACTACAACGAAGCATATAAACTGGGGTTGTGTTTGACCATTGTTATAGACAACGTCCATGGAGTTTGCATAAGGAAGTTGCGTCGTCTCTCTGACTTCGATGCCTTTTTTATTTCCCCCTAGAATCTCAATTTATAACACTGCCTGCAGTTACTCCATTATGTCTGACACTAACCTCCAAAGTAAGTTTTCAAATTCTGAATCAGTGCAAGTGAGAAATGACCTAAACGACATGGAAATAGGGCTGAGATAGTTATCAATCTGCGAATTGCAAATTAAACTTCCAGCTAGGAAATGCAGACTTCTATAGCACATGAAACATTTGGTACAGCACCATAAGAAACATGGGGGAAGAAAAGAAGAGGAAGAGTTACTCAGCCTCAATTTCTTTTCTATTGCACTGGTTTTGGAGTCATATTTTAATGTGTTTAAACTGGGCAACAGAGGTGATTACCTATTGAAAACTAGATTACCACCAGCTGTATAATAAGTTTCCTTTTTAACTTACAGTTTTTGACATATAAATACTGTTGATCTCACCTGAAATAGCACCAAGCTTCCATGTTTCAGTACTTCAGCAGCTGAGTCAGATTAATAAAAGGCATTTGTTTTCTATGCAGAACTTCAATTTATTTTGTAGTTCATTGCTTCCATTGATCCTGGTGAAATGCAAATAATGGCAGAAATGGTAGGTCAACAGCTGCAGCTGTGAAACATGGCACTCACTGCAAATGGAAATGCAGCACACAGGGACTAACACACACACACGGTCTCATCCCATCCCGTCCCCATGCCTCCCTGTCCCTGTGGCCTGGAGGCATTTTGTCAGGAATCAAGAAAGCAAATGCTCCCAGGTGCTAGGGAAGTGAGCTGGAAGGAGTGCTGAAAAGAAACCAAAAGTAGAATTTTGTCCTCTGTCACTGAAAATAAAGATTGCAAAGCTGGTCAAATATTTTAGCTAAGCGTATTTTAATTGAAAATACCCTTTCAATAAAATTTTTGTTTTGCTAAAATGTCTTTTTTATTTTTCCTTAGAGGAAAGATTTTTCAGCTATAAGCAAAATGTGTCGAATCTTACCTTCCTTTTGCTGCCTACACAATTTTCAAATTGAACATGGTGTAAGAATTCTGTTCCACTTAAAAAATAATACCAGACAGCATTGTTTTCCATACAGTGTAAGATCAATGATATTGGGGACATTTGTGCAAAGGCCTCCTTTCCCCCCAGCCTATTCAGGGAGCAGGGTGAAGGAGGGAGGAAGGTCTGCACAGCTGAGGCATGGGCACTTACTCAGGTCGTAAGTAGTCGCAACAGCTGTGGCCTGGTGTGCTGATACTGCCCATGTCTGCTGCCCTGGGGGACCTGCAGCCAGAAGATGTCCTGGACATCTGCGTTACCTCAACACACCTAATACATACTGGGCTCATGGGCACCATGTGCTGCTCTGGTGTTGCTCATTTATATTACATGTTTGTGTCAGTTTGCTCTTACTAGAGTTTTTGCCCCTGAAAATTACAATTAAGACAGAAAGGAGACAAGGGACAAGTGGAGAAAAGGATGAGTGAAGAAAGGATGAAGGTTTTGTAACCAATTAGCACAAACATATTCAGCATTTTGTGATGCTGGTGGTGCAAAGGGCACAAAATTCCCTGCTGTAAAGTGGGGGGGCACCTCAGCCTCGTTGTAAGGTAAGAGAGCCAAACCTTCCCAGGGGATCTGGATTCTTAACACTTTCCTATTTCCTTCCAAGTCACCAGGAGCTGTAGGTAGCCAGCACTGGATTTGGCCAGTGAAGACAGATCCTTGCAAGCCACCAGACTGTACCTGAATGGCATCAATTCCTCTGACTGGTGTTCAGATGTTGAGTTTATGAACAGGAAAAAGGCAAACACCGGAATTAAGTTGTTCAGAGCTGGAATTAAGATCTTTTGTGATTCAGAAAGGTCTAGAATTTAGTGCCATATGAACTGTGAAGATGTACTGCAATCCATAATTGAAGTGAACCTACTGTTTAATATATTATCTGGTGCTAAAACAGGCAAAGAATATTTTTTCTGGAGATGAAAATGACAGAAAGGAGGTCTCCATAGGAACTGTGAGTATGTACATGGATGTAGAATGGCATATATAGTAAGTCTGACAATGGTGGGGTGATAAGTGCTCAGATGTTTGGAGTGAAGAGGGAAAACGTGGGAATATTAATGTTGGCATAGATCAATTTTCAGAGAAATGAGAATGAAGCACCACCTCATAGGTATGTTAATATGTAGGAATGTTAATATATAGCATACAAGTGGGGGAAAAGAAATTCTGACTTAGGGTGGACCAAACAGTAACGGTGTAATTAGAACTTAAAGTCAGACCTACTGATTTTATGCTCGTGAATATATCCTTCCCCCAAACATAGTCTGCATACACAACCCATGTGTCTTGAAAACTGATGCATACTCTGAAGATATAAATGAGCCGTTAATATTTTTAAGAACTGTCTGGTCTGACTTAGTTGAATGTTATAAAGTGTTCCTGAGATTTTTGTTCATTAAATGAAATATTGCAATGCTGGCTGTATTCTCAGTATCCCTAAGCAGATCATGGAAGCAATTTATAGCATTCAAAGGAGAGTGGCATGGGACATTTGGTAAATATATTGAAATAACAGCAAGCATGCTGTGGCTTGATGATACATCTATAAAATATAAGTCCACACGCTTTGAACTGAGGGAAAAGCAGAGATGTGTTTACAGTTGCATATCAAGATCTAATATTCACTAACAGCAAATAGATTAAATCTATAAATAATGAGAGCTGTGCCAAAGAACTTGTGCTTTTGTTTTATAGCAGCCAAACCAAGGACAGTTTGTAAATAAATGTGCTGATTTTCTTGGGTTCTTTTATTTATATATTTATCTATTTATTTATTTATTTTGTTCTTTGGCATATGAAAGAGAAAATATTTCCCTCTATTGTCACTATCATTATGAGTGTTTTATTGATGAACATATGAAATATTAGTGTCAGGGTCTAACATTGATACCAGATGATATCTGTGATTAGAATTTGGTTGGACTCAAGCCCATGCTTCATTATCTTCTGAATTAAAAACAAAAGCATGTGTACTCTCTCACAGTATTTGGGGAAAGTAGGGCAAGGAAGACCTGTGGCATATCCAGGAATCTTGCTGAGACTTTCAAGCTGAGAAGTAAGGGTTGCTAGGGAGGGACTAGAGACATTGCTTTGAAATCTAAATCTGGTTTATTCCTACAGTGTTAGTGATAATTTAAAGCATTGGAAAGCATGGCTCTGACCCACCAGTTTTTTCCTGGAAATGATAGGGAAGCAAATTTACCAACCTTGGTAAATCTCTTTGATCTCAGCCGAACCCGGTGCCCATCATCACAGAGGATGGGTCCCAAAACTGAGATGCAGTCTCCCCGTGGATTCCCGGTTTGAAGTATCCTGAGGTAGTGACAAGGCCCTCTCATGTCTGGGTGATACCTATTCTCCTCAAGGGTGACCTTGGTTTGTTTCTAAAACCCCCAGGCCTTGCAGATGAGTAAATCGGTCTTCTCGTTCTCTCCTTTAACTGGGTGTAAACAAGCAGCTTTAGGATAAGTGCTGAACGTTCCCAGCAGTGCAGTCCTGGTGCAAGGATAAAAACATATGCTTTTCTTTTTATCTTTCTTAGTTATATGCAAAGAATAAATAACCTCTGTGTGTAAAGATACAATTGCTTACCCCATGCCTACCAGCAGTCATATCCATTTTTTTCTTAAGCATTCATAAAAAATAAATGAGATTTTGTCCAATGACCTATTAAATATTGAGTAGCAGCATATGGGATTTAGCCCACACTGCTAGCTCACTACTGTGGGGAAAGCCACTGTAACCAACAGCTCTTTTTATAATCATGGGGTATTTATTCTTTCCAGGTGTTTAAAAATCAGCTATTCCAGTGTTGTGCTGTGCCAGTTCTGTTTCAAATGAAGAAGGTACGTGGTTCTCAGGATTGGATGAGGTTTTCATCAGTCTGGGCAGGACTGTGGAGTACTGAGGATTGTGGGATACAGAGCACATCCCACAGCACTGTGTGGACTACAAGTTGAATAAGAGAGTCACTTCATGTATCAGCTGAAGATTTAAAAAACCCCAAAACCTGAGCACTGACTGCTCTTGAAGAGACGGTCTCCAGAAATTACCTTTAAGTTAAGAAATGCAGGCAAATAGAGTGCTCTTTTTCTTAGGAGAACACAGTGAAATCTCACCTTTTGTGCAAAGGTGATGTTGCCTTGCTTCCTGCCACATGTGCAGACCTAGTGCTTACGGTTTACCACAAGTGTGGCTTGAGGCACATTCAGTCTGAATTTGTACGGTGCTTGACTGTCCTGATGCTACATTTGGACTTGACTTTCTCCATTTACCCTGTAGACCTCTGTTCTTAGACAACACACAACATTACACCATCATATCTGAATGGGGAAGATGTTTTTCTCTTGATTTTTCCAGTGGTCTTCTTCAAGGTATCTTGGAATGGGCCTCCTTTTACATGTGCCTGTCCAAGGACACGCTGTTAAAGCTTATGAATATCCAAGTGCTATATATGCTAAATGCTATAAAATTCCCACTTTTGTCAGTCTAGATTCTGGAGAATTTTGGGGAGGAAACCTTACAGGAATTTTTGAGACTAGTTAGATCAACATGAAGATGTTGGTTGTTGATAAGTGATTTATACTTACAAATTTCAATGAAACTGTCCTTACTTTATCTACTGAATTTACCACACTCCCTCATTCTCACATATGTGAGAGCTGAGATTTTTTTTCCCTGTTATCTGGATTTTCTGCATATCACCTTCTTTTAAGAAACTCCCAAGACCTGGGGTTTTTTCTGGCTCTCATGTTCCCTGGTTGTTTTATCTGGGGAAACACGGCATGAAGATGATTGCAACAGTATGACCCTTTGGGGCTACAGGTAAGAGCCTCCAGACTTGAGGACTCCGGGACTGTGTTTCCAGGGGCAATCAGTGCACAGAGATAAAGGCAAAGCCTGGAGCCTGCTGGGGAGAGGAATCAAAGACTTGGAGGGGCTATCTTTATAAATGTGAAAGTGGGCTGGCTCTCTTTAAAAATCTGAACTATGCCAGACCCCCTGATTTAAACAAAACCTTTACACCTCTAGGATCCACCCAGTATTGCTCAAGAGCTACTGCTTTAATAAATTATCAGTGTCAATTGTTATTATTATATCCAATCCCCAGATGGAATATGAATACAACAGATCTTTTAAAACAGAACTGTACATTTCTTTCTTCAGTGGTTCCATTTTAACTGCAGCCCTTATTTCTCTATATCTATATTTGCACATCAGCTCTATTAGTAATATTCTGCCCAGACATCTCTAGATTTCAGTTTTGACACATTTGTAAGTACATCTTCTCTAATTATCTTTAAAATCTCATCTTGGAAATCCATTTCTGGAGGCTACTTGGTGCCAATTGCCAAAAGTAAATAAAAAGATGAAATTTGCTTAAAAAGTTGGTAATCACCATGCTTCCTGCTTGTACCCTAAAGCATCACAATGGGATGCAAGCCAGAGGAGTTCATTCTAATACCAAGCCTAGTGTGAACAAGTCTCTTTCTTAAGTTTGATTTTTGTAAATGTCTAGATTTCAGGTACAGAAATAGGGGTTGCCAATGGTAATTTTTTTTTCACAACATGATGAAATCTGTATGGTGAAATTGGCTTTAATTACTCAGTTGGTGCTTGCAAACAGTTGCTTAGTGATTGGTGGCCTTTCTGTTCAAATCAGCAGTAGAACTGATTTGTGGGCTAGGTCAATAGCTGGTTTAAGTCAGCATGACTCTGACTCTGCTGATTTAGTTGGTATGCACTAAGTCAACCTAGTTGAAAATTTCTCTGTATATTTAAGAATAATATGGATAGCTTCTATAGACAAGACAAGTCTGACCAATAAAAGAGATATCTCATATAGTTTTCAGTGTACTAGTTTCTCTTTTACAGAAGTCTTTATTTCCCCTGATTGCTGTCTTGAAAAGTACTTAAAATCAGCCCTGCAGCTATTTTACTTTTGGAAAGTACTAGGTGAAGCTGATCATATGGTAACTCAAGACGATGAGTCTGTGTGAAGTTTGCACTGAAAAACATCATAATATATTCATTCCTAACTAAACACCTTTGTATTTGAATCCATGATTCTTCAAAAAAAATTTTTTAAGGATTTGTGTAGTTAAAAATCAATTAAAAATGCTCTATTGTTTAGTTACGAATATTCAAACTGAAAATAAAAACACATGTTGTTCTCAGTGGGGGAGAAAGTGTCAGGAGAATAGATTCATAGCAGCTTACAGATTAATCTCCTAAGCAGAGACTGGTCTGTGCATGTGTTGTGGAAGCAGCTTTCCAGTTACAGGGCACCAGGTGGTCACCTATGGTTGATTTAAGAAGCAAGCACTGCCACAAATGCTATTAGTAGTGTGTAATGAGATTAACTCCCCATAGTACTTGCAATATCCTTGAGGTTTTTCCCTAAAGCAGCACAGGGCTGATCACCACCTCTTAAACAATGAAGAGTTTAATCTTTCATTGTTGTATGCACATAACTCTCATCGGTATTAATAGGAGCTAAGCATGCACATAAAGGAAAGAATAGACCTTAAAGTTTTAAGTAATCGTGGTATGCTAAAGGTTTCCAACAATTTCACAAAGGACCAGGCCAAAATTGTATGACTATTCCCACTGGGTGACATTAAGTATTTTCAGAGATTTGTATTTTTGAGGCATAAAGGGTGATTAGAGGTTCCAAAATAACAATGAAGGTTTAGGAAAAGGTAAGAAGACTTAGCTGCAAGAGACAGAACCTGAGGCAGAGCTCATACTTAATTAAATGTTTTTCCTCTCCATGACAGGGTGAGCTTTTGCTTGCTTTCATTTTAAAGTAACTAGTTGTGATGTGTACTGAGCATTGAGGTGAACTTCTGGAAGTCTGGTGGACGTTTGTCTGGTTAGAGATGACACAGTTCTCCGCAGCAGCAGTTCTTGCAAATGCAGGAGGAAACTTTCACTAGATGCGAATTCTGTGCGCTCCTGTAAAAGCTTGCTGCAGCTGTGTAAGCGGAAAGGATCCTGCCATTATGGGTCAGCAAGAGTAGTCCTCTGCTCCTCAGCTCAGAGCCTGCTTCAGATATGTCTAGGGGCATCTTCTTCCTAGGAAGAAGACCAGGAGCATGAAAAGGTATCAGAAATAGTAACACAAACACTTGAAGATTAAAATAGGTGTTATCAGAACTAGGTCTGTTCCTCACTTACTTTTCCATACAGAAATTGGTGCAGGGAGAGTGTACAGGGCCAGTAAAGAAAAAAAAATAATCCAAGCTAGACTTTTGACTGGCCTCTGGACTCTGCCCACTTGGTCATTTGGAGGACCAGCTTTTGCTTTCACACTTGCTCGTTCATTTATTTCTGATTTCTAAGAGTTCTGTTAGCAGGTGTTTTTTTCTTGTATCATATCAGTGGATATGAGCTATCACTATTTGTTGTTCTTGCATTGCTTTTTTGATACTACCATTTCCACCACTGATTAGGGTAATTGCTTTGTTAAATTTTAGAGTTTAGGTATTAAAAGATACTGACTTTTCAAGATAATATTTGGATATGGTTTGTATTTCCTGAAGATACTTGCTGTTTTTTCCCTGCCTCCTTTTTTTTGATGTTCTAATTACAGGACAGCATTGACTTTTTCAGTCGTATAATGTAGTCCAATTGGTTGTACCTAAGCACATCATCAGAAAATTTAAGGCCAAAGGCTGGAGGTACTACTTTGTGGCTTGTTTTAATTCCAGAAATGAAAGCCAAAAGAATATTCCCTTTGTGCTGAAACATCTAACTGGCATGTACGCCTTCTCATTTTCTTCTTTGTAAAACCTGGAATTAATTAATAGTACCTGCCTGTATTGTACACAGAGGGAATTGATTTCATATTACATTTGCAATTTGTATAATAATCACGGTGGAGAATTGCACGCATCCAGTAAAGAATCAAAGGGTGAAGGTGTTTTGAGGCTTTTCAAGTGAGTCTCTCTCTTGGCAGACCAAGATCTCTGCCTTTGGGTAGAACAGTTGTTCTGCTCTTTCAGGCCAGGAAAATGGTTGCTGCTAGAATAGGATGGTGAATTCATGTCCAGAAATTGATTAGCAACACTGCTTATCATAGTGGCTTTTTTTCACTGTCTATATATAAAACAAAATAAAAGTTTGGGGCAAGTTGTCCCATGGGCCTGGGAAGCTGGATCGTTGCCAGGGGAAAAGCTTAAACCCAGTTCTCATTAAAGGCTTACAAACAGAGCATCTTGTTAGGTTTTGCAGTGGTTGCAGAGGCTCAGGGATATTCCACAGCTAGTAAATTAGTTGATAGTAATAATACGTTTAACAGAATGACAAGCTTCTAAAGCACACAAAAGTAAACCCAAGTATAGAAAAGTATTACTTTTCTACTGTAATACAGCTATCATGACTGTGATTTGTTCAGGAAACAGCAATAAAGCTGTGATGTTACTTGTGAAAGAAGAACTTCACGGTTCTTCAAAGAGCACCAGTAGGTAAATTATGTTTAAGGAGGCATTTTAGCAAGCAACCGGGGATTTTTATTGTACATAATAAATGTTACAGTACAGGTATCAAGGGTAAGTTATAAACTTCGAGTTTTTTCCCAAGAAAACTTATTGATTGCCAGACTGTAGGAAGATTCAATCAGAAATAATTTTATATACTGCAAAGTTAAGTGTCTAATCTGGAGTGCAAGGCTGCCTGCAACAGCCCTTAGTGCTTGCAAACAGATCTGTCATTCATTATTCCTGGGCTGCGAAGGCAATGTAATCCTTCTCTGATTTGGGCTAGGAGGAAGGATAGAAATTGTATATAAACTGAGGAACTTTAATAAATACATGCCAAAGAAAATGTGCTTGAGGGAAAGAATGGATTCTCCACGTGTGAAACCCCTCTAGGTTGTATTGACTTGTCTGACTTTCAACAGAGTTGGCAGATGAACTTAAAACTAAGTTGCATATGCGGTAATGACCCCAAGACCAGAAATATCCCCAAGAGGATTTGAATTGGAGCTTTGGGTTTGGCTTCCGCTGCCATAGTGATGAAAACTGTTAGTAAGTAGGCTGTGGCAATTTGGAAACATTAACAGAGACCTTCTGAAATTATCAAAATTCAGAGACTTTTCCCTGAGGGGAGGAAGCAAAAGACTAAAAATGTATTCAGGTAGAGATGTCTGGGAAGAGGAAAGGCAGGCTCCTGACATTATTTTTTTCTGAAATATTCATTTCCATATTTGTCCTTTGCTGCACATTTTGCATTGACATCAGCTTTTCCCTGATGCCGCTGTGCTCCATTTTGCATGGGAAGGTGAGAGTTGCGGTGAAGTGGAGGGAAGCACCTGCACAGAGTGCTGCAGAGAAAAGGAAAAAAGTGAGGAAACTTCCCTTCCCTAGCAGCTGGAATGGTGAGGGAAGAATGGTACAGCCAGGCACTGCAGCACAGGGAGGTAAAATGGGAAGATATAATAAGAAGGTTTTAGCAATGGCAACATTTGAAAGGAAATAAAGTACATTTAACAGGGGGTTTTTTGCAAATACAGGAAGGATCTTGCTTAAGTTCCATTAAGAAGCAGCATAATGCTGATGCTTGCTATCTTGTTTTCAACAGCAGATATTTATAGTCAGAGAATCTTTTCCATTCCTCATTGAGATCAGTGGCAATTTTCCTATGGAGTGGACTTGGATTTGATTTAGACACTGTGTTATTTAATGCAGATTGGCAAAAACATATTTTGTTGCAAGAAGTCATTAAAATAAATCTGATGTTTCTTTTCCATAAAAAGCAGCCTTTGGAAAAAGTCCCAAGCAGTTTTCCTTTGATGCACAAACCTGCTTAGCATCTTTAACAGTCCAGTAAATGGTTTTGTTTGTAATGTGAATATACCGGGCACTTGGTTTAACAAAAGAACACTTAAGCTTCTAACCAGTCTCATGAATTATGATATACGGTGCTGTTCAATAAGCATTGGAGTGTGAGGTAATGAGCCACAGAGGTATTGAGAAAGAAGTAGTATTCTTTCCAAATAAGATTTTACTTGGCTATTTGACAGTTAACACTGAGTTGGGATGTGAAAGAGAGATTCCTTTTATGAGTAACTGAGCAAAGTTACAACGTCACATTGTGGGGACTGTTGCAAATAAGTTATACCGGGGAATGGTCTGCTGTGCTCAGGATTATTTTAGTTTGTGGGTCTGAGATATTTTCCAGTGGTAAAAGAAGAAATTTGATTCTTTCTAGATAGAGAAGGTTGTTTCTGGAAGACGTCTGGTGTTGCACAGCTCTCTCTCTCCTCCCTGGTTAGTAATACTCCCAAATGCAGGCTCAGACGAGGGCTTTCATTGACCTTCAGGACTGATGAGTCAGCTCTGCATTACTGCAGTCTCCCATCGTGGTGCATGGTGTTTGCCAGTTTCTGTGCAGTACTGGGGCAATGTGCTGTGCAGCTGAAAACTAAAGCTCCAGATCCATGGATCAGTTCTGCAGCATATCATAGAGCTGCCCTTCCCATATTGTACGCATTTGAGATTCAAGGGTAGGAAGGAGATAAATGTGAGACAATGAAAAGATTACAGCCTAAAAATATAGGGCTGACCGTAATAAACACGCCATTTATTACTTGTAGTGGAGATGTGTAACTCAAGAAAACTGCTTACAGAGAATCTCACATTTGCCTACTTGCCTGCCTCAAGTTTATGAAATAAAAAACCTAAGAGTGGAAATTACTAAAATGTTTTGCTTTTGCATAGATAGTCCCAGACAAATTTCTCACAAATTTCAGTGGGCGTTGATTTCTATTGTTACCATTATATGTTACCATTTGTAGCTAGTTTCAAGGTCTGCAGTGATAATACTATTATTTGTTAAATAATAATGATATCTTAATAGCCAGGCAAGTTATGGAAGAATTTCAGCTCTGGGAAGTAGTTAAAGGTGACTTAGGGCCTCCATCTGAAAAAATAATCCATGATAGAATTATAGAATAGTTTGGGTTGGAAGGGACCTTTAGAGGTCATCTGGTCCAACCCCCTTGCAGTGATCAGGGACATCTTCAACTTGATCAGGTTGCTCAGAGCCCAGTCCAGCCTGGCCTTGAATGTTTCCAGAGATGGGGCATCTACCACCTCTCTAGGCAGCCTGGTCCAGTGTTTCACCACCCTCATGGTAGAAAATTTCTTCTTCATGTCTAGTCTAAATCTACACTCTTTTAGTTTAAAATCATTACCCCTTGTCCTGTGGCTGTAGGTCCTGCTAAAGAGTCTCTCCCCATCTTTCCTTTAAGCCCCTTTGAGTATTGAAAGGCTGCAATCAGGCCTCCCCAGAGCCTTCTTTTCTCCAGGCTGAACAACCCCAGCTCTCTCAGCCTGTCCCCGTAGGAGAGATGCTCCACCCCTCTGCTCCAACAGTTCCATGTCTTTCCTGTGCTGAGGGCCCCAGAGCTGGATGCAGTGCTCCAGGTGGGGTCTCACTAGAGCGGAGCAAAGGGCCAGAATCACCTCCCTCGACCTGCTGGCCATGCTGCTTTTGATGCAGCTCAGAGTACGGTTGGCCTTCTGGGCTGCCAGTGCACATTGTCGGCTCAAGTCCAACTTTTCATCCACAAGTGCTCCCAAGTCCCTCTGCAGGGCTGCTCTCAATCCCTTCATCTTCCAGCCTGTATTGATACCAGGGGTTGCCCCAACCCAGGTGCAAGACCTTGCAGTTGGCCTTGTTGAACCTCATGAGGTTCACATAGTCCCACTTCTCGAGCTTGTCCAGGTCCCTCTAGATGACATCCCATCCCTCAGGTGTGTCAACTGTACCACAGCCTGGTGTGCTCTGCAAACTTGCTGAGGATACACTTGATCCCACTCTCTGTCTCACTGATGAAAATATTAAACAGTACTGGTCACAATATGGACCCCTAAGGGACACCACTCATCACTGATCTCCATCTGATCACTGAGCAGTTCACCACTACCCTCCGGATGCGACCATCCAACAAATTCCTCACCCGCCAAACAGTCCAACCATCAAATCTGCATCTCTTCCAATTTAGAGAGAAGGATGTTGGGGGGGGGCGGGGGGCACACAACAGACACCATGTCAAAGGCCTTGCAGAAGTTCAGATAGGTTATGCATAGCTTTTTAAGTATTCAGTGTTATCTAATACACAACATAGTGATGTACGGTGCAGGACCAAAAGGATTGTGTAGCTGCAGCACTCTGGTTGGCTTCTAAAGATTCAGGTTTCTCTTTCTGTATGACCTTGGAAATTGTTCCCTTATCTCTATTTAATGGGGCTAAAATCCTTTCACACCTATCACGTGTTCTAAAGATAAAATTCATTGTGAACGTAATTGTTCAGAGATCACAGTCTCCAGAGTTTTAATCTACAAAACCAGTATGTGGAAATATTCTTAAACAAAATTAAAATACGCATTTCAGGAAGCCACTCTGAACTGTGAATATTTTGGAGGAAGATCCTAAGTTTTGTTTATATGGAACATTAATAAGTGCTATGTATTGCCTTGAAAATAAAGGAAAATACTATACAATTTATATGAAAAGGCTTTAAGGACAAAACAGCTGAAGAATAAGACATAAAGTTACATAGGAAGTTTTCCATGTTGATGAGTGCAGCAGTCTTCTAGCTGTCTCTGAAACCTCTAATTTCAAGGTTGAAAGGGTGATTCCAAATCAAACCAAATCAAGGCAAATGAATTGTTGGTGAAAGCCTGTGTCAGACACTTGGGATGGGATGGGGTTTTCGCTTCTCAAAGCCACCCTGACTACAGCCATGCTATTGAACAAGGCAGTTCTCATGACTAGAGACATTGCTTGGCCCTCTGGTAAACAGCCATCACTCTCCCCTCTCTTTCTGCCCAGATATTAAACTGCTCTGCTCTCTGAACACTCCTCTTTTTACCTTTCCTATAATTACAGGAGATCATTTCTTGGGGTAGGGTCATAAAGCTGCATTCACCAGTCTGCAAAGCCTAATTTCAGCTGCGCCAGTTCAGATTTGTGTCCTTTGCTTGCCATCCTCTCATTGAAATTACAGTGCTGCCAAATAGTGGCGGACAAGGCTTCTGGTGTTTGAGCTTTATCCACCATGTGGATTGTAAATTACATAGGTCAATAAAAGAACAGAAATGGCAGAGTTCAGGGACAGACATACCTGACTACAACAACAATTAGGCATCAAGTGAGAAAGCAAAGACTGCTGTCAGGGACCTGCTACCTCTGCAACAGCTGGTTAGGATACTGAGTAGTTCCCCCAGAAATAGGAAATCTTAGGTATTGGGAATAATTGGTTATCATAGGATGGATAAGGAATGTTTGGCTTCCTACCCAAAAAAGGATTCCAATAATTAAAGACAGTCACTCACTTCAAGAAGTTGTTTGTCTTTTTCCTGCCTGTAGCACATTTTAGTGCTTGATAGCAATAACTCACAGCTGAATTCATTGAATAGATTGGTGCTGTTGACTGACTACTGGATATATTTTTCCTTAAGCAAAGTCAGGGGTGAACCCATTTATCGGGAGCATTGGATTCCACTACTGTTGCAAGTTCAATACATAAACAAGGGGTCTATTCTTGTTCTCTTTGACTCTGATTTTACTGAGGTCTTCAGCAATCTTGGTTTTAAATTTCATTCCTATCCAGAGTCTCAGTGAAATCAATAACGAAATCCCCAGGGTATCTGGTTCAGTTTTTGTGGCATATCCCTTTTCAGGAGATAAACCTATTCTAGTAGGCATTAAAAATCTAATATATAAACTATTATTGTTATTGTGCTTCAGATTTATTTGCTTCAACTTTTTTTCAGAGTACTTTTTGTAGTACTGCTTTGTTCAGAAGAGATTTTTAATGCTTTAGCAGTCCTTTATAGAGCCCTGAAATTGTAAAACATCTAGAATTATGAGAAAAATACTGTTTCTGAAGGTGGGGAATGACAGTTGAGGGTAATAATCTGCCCCTGACAGTACACCATGGGAGTGAAAGGCCAGCAGTTTGGTTCCATGCAATAAATGGCTGTATTTTGGCAGCAAATCAGATGTCACACAAAGTTGGCAAATAGTGCAAAAAAACCCAATATTTATTGTGAAAATCTGTTGATCAACAGGGTATGTGAAAACATGACTTAATGCCTTGAATTTACTTCAGGAGATTTCAGTGGGAATGGGTCACAGGGCAGTGGACTGCCCTGCAATCATTTGTAGTTCTTGCAGCAGCTCCTGGCACAGCTCAGTTCATAAGTCTGCAAGTATTAGAGATTAAAGTTTGAGGCGGAAGATACAAATCCAGCTATGAATATTGGTGCAAACAGGTCAGCTTGCTTTCCCTCACAGCTTTTCAAGAGTCCTGAGCAAGGACTGGTGGACAGGGTTCATGTACCATAACTTGAGGCTGAATCTTGCAGTTACTGTTCAGGATGCATCATCATCTTCTGTCTAGCCTTCCACTTTCAGAGCTCTATTATTACCTGGAAGTATAAACCCAAATGAGATCTGATAGATAAGGACTTATCCAAGAACTAAAATGAAATTATATGCAACTAGCCTTATTTCATTAAATAAATGTGAGCTTAAAAATCCTAAAATATTATGCTGTGGGACGTTGCCTCACAGAACTTGTAGTTTATAATTGTTGCAAGTCAGATGTAAGTAGGAAAAATATTTAGCTATCACCAGGTTGCAGCTGAACCATATGAATCTTGAATATGAATTCCATTTATGCAGGGAGAGGGAGACGATAAAATAGCGATTTATGCTTCCTGCAGAGTCACAACACAGTCCAGTATTCCAGCAGATCAAGATGCAAGAAAGATTAGCATAACTTTGCAGAGACAACACATAATTCTCTATAAAAAGCATATAACGTTAGATATGAATCTGAACTAACAATTGTGTTCAGAGCAAACAGGTTTAAATAATCACAAGGAAAAGTCATGCTTTGCAGTCAGTGTCGCTCTTCCAAATCTTTGTCACCATCAGAGGGCTCAGCAATGTTGGTAGCAGTGACTTTTTGTTCACAGCTGTCACACCAACTCAGCGTCCTAGCAGGTATAGATTTTATTTTCACCTAGAAATGTGTAAAGTACTCTGATATTTGTACAAATATAAGAGTTGCTACTGGAAAAAAATGACTATACCTTCCTCGCATCCAGCATAAATTTAAGAATTCATTGGGCTGAATTGAGCCCTGGAGGCAGTGAATCTATCTTCTCTGACATAAATGGAGTTATGCCTGTGTTATGCATTCCCCATCATGTCAGCTAGTTACAAGACTGACTGATTAACCTCTGCAGCACCTGGCATCACCTGCAGGGCTTTCAGAGTGTGCCTGGAAGTTCTGAAGTTCTGCTCTTGTAGTCCAGTGCCTGGACATTATGCAGCCATTTCTCCATCAAGTCTGCAAATCATTTTCTTCTTGCTTGCAGATACAGAACTCCAAATTTTTACATCAGAATTTGCTTTGGCAACTCTGTAAAACCCACTACCTTCCTTAAAGCTGTACACTTACCTATTTCTTCATCTT
>NW_009260188.1:74497-97970 GCF_000687185.1 Egretta garzetta
GAAACTTTAATGTGCTCTGGTGGCCTGGTCTCAGTGGAGAAGGTGAAGGGGTTGGAGTGCTCCATATCATTCATCCAAGATTTCTTCAGATAATTGGTAATCTGCTGTAAAAGAGGATCTTGATCCTTTCTCCTTGTTCTGGAGTTGTTGTTGCAATGTAGTGCCTCCAGGTTGACAGTGGGGAGGTTTGGGGGCTGGTCACAATTCCAGCATTATTTGACTATTTATGGCCATTGATCTTTGTGCTGAAAACAAGGAAAAATAGATTTATTCAGTTAGTATAAGAAATAGCCACCATCAGATGATCAGTCATCCACAACCCTGAGTACTCTGTTGATAACATAGAACAGCCACACAAGGTTAACATGTCTTTTTTGGAGGACAAATTTGAAGTCCCCACTAGAAAAAGGTGAAACAATCAGCAGTTTGAAGTTATTTAAAAAGTACGGGTTATTGCATTACTGTTGTCTAGGCAAAAAGCTCCCTTTTTTCCAAAGGACTTTATTGTTTTAAATATATCATGTCCAAGGATATGGTAATCTTCTGATAACCTTCATCAGACATGGTAAATCTGAAACAGACATAGCTGAGATGATTCTTGAACATCAGTTATTGCTTTCCAGCATAGTGACTGACAAATCCCAATGCTGTCTTTCAGAGTCTTAGCAGCTTAAAGACCGTGCTCCCTCTGACCTCTTGTTCAGTGCTGAAGACCTTTGTTGTGTTCCTTGGCTATTTATTATTTCAAATTTTGCTAAAGGCATATTTTCTTCTACCAAATTACTTAAATGTAAAAGAGTGTCTGATTTGCTCATGCCTTGACCTTTAGTGCTTGGATGCATAGAAACAGAGTGTAAAACCCCTCCTCTCTTCCCCCACATCACCACCAAGCCCCTTATATACTCACATGTATGAAATCCTTTAGCTGGTAATACTTTTTAGTCATCCAGCTCTTGTTTACCATGGATATAAAGGCAGCGAGGACTAAAGCTTTTAAGATGTTATGTGTGGATATCAATAAACAGGGTATTTTTCTGAGTAAGAATTAAAGCCTTTCCTGACATCTGTACCCAGAACTGTCAAGGAAAAAGTTTACACATTGCTACTCCTCAAACACAATTGCCCTGTTGGGAAAATGTCTTTTCCTCAGTGACTGTATTTCTCCGTTAGAGCCATCTTCTCAGAGTTGTTTCATGGTTTGTTTTGGAGGATTTTTCTCCCCTCAATGTCCAGAAATGCTTCTGCAAGACAGCAGGCAGCTGGGGGGGTCCCTGGGCCCTGGAGCTACTTGCAAGTGCAGTGTCTGCAGTTCCCAGCTGCAGAGAGTTCACTGCCTAGTCATGGCTTGCAGGAAGGTTCGTTAGCAAGCCTTGCAAGCTGTGCCATCTGCTAATGCCACCCAGCATGGTGACTTTACGTGGCAGTCATGACTTCTGACAGAGAAGCGATACTTTAAAGTTCTTTACAATGAAAAAGAAAAGATGTTTAAAGTTGCCAAAGGGTTGTGTTTGAATGCCAGCCTACGTGTCAAACAGTCACCATCTTCAGGGAGAAGGTGTTACCCCTTCACCCTTTCTGCCAAGAGTCATCACATGAAAGATTTGCCTGCTTCCTCTGTGTTTACTTTGTGTAGGAATGGCATTGATGGGGAGTGAGCGGGTGCTGGTGTACCATCTGGGGTGGTGGGAAGGGATGATGGGAACCCCTCCGTTGAGTAGCTTGCTGCCTACTGCATGCGTCCCCACAGGCTGGTGTTGCACAGGCATGCCCAGGAAGAAGTGTGTCAGCAGTGATCCTTGGTTAAACACTATTTGAAGAAGAGCTTGCTTGCTTTCTCTTGTCATTCATTTACATTTTGTGTTTGCACAAAATTAACATAATCACTGTTAAAAGTAGGCCCCATGATCATGCTGCTTGATTGGCCTGAAAAGCTCAACTCTGTAAGTTAGAAATCTGTTCAGTCACTTCTCTAGGAAATGTTACTGACACCATCCCCATCTCAATAATCCTACTATAAATGTCATTGATATGTATGGCTGAGTAGGGGAGCAATAAGATCCTATGGGCTTAGGAACTGGGGTGATGCATTTGGAAATCACCCTTTAAGCAATCGTCGCATGCTGTTTACTTCTTTCATGCTGTTTACTTCTCCTCTCTGTTCGGGTTCCGAATCAAACAGCTGCCCAGACTCTTTATTCGTATCTGGTTTTAATTTGAAGCTTTACTTAATAAAATCAAGGATGAGCAGATAATTAGATTTCTTCCAAACACAATTAATACTTATTTCTGAAAGTCTTTAGATAGGACTCTGACTTGCTTTCCAGAAACTGTAAGCACGTAAAATCTTTCCACAACCACTTCTGTGCAACCTGTAAGTTTCTTTCTTTCTTTCTCTGACATGTCACAGAAATCATCTCTCAAACGTGTAGAGTCAGGCTGCAAAAATCCAGTAGAGTTAATTTAAAGCAACCCCAGACCTTCTACACCAGTCTCAGATTCTCCCACTCCATCTGTAGTTTAGTAAGTCCCGGTCTCTTGCCAGGTTTGAAATGCTTGTTGCTGCTTTCTGTTCCCACTACTGTGATAGTTCATTTCTGTTTGATAGAACTGTTCCTGTGGGAGACTTTCCTTCATTCCAGCTGAGCATCTCAGGGTATCAACCTGCGCAGTAAGCCTGTGTTGCTCTTACAAAATTGTAAATAGTTTTAATAAAAGACATATTTTTTTATTTCTCAAGCAGTGACACGGGACTACATTACTGATACCAGCAAGTAGCCACAAACTTCCCAAGTTTTACATGGGATGGGAGCCCTCATAGTGACTCACAGCCAACCCGTGCCGAGTCCCCACCCTGTATGATAAGCAATAACACATGTGGATGCTGAGGAGTCAAAGAGGGAGGCAGTCAACGCACGCAGCTCTGAACAGGCACCATGTACATGGTGCAGACCTCCATGCTTGCCTCTGGATATCGGTCTCAAGGTGTATGAAACCATGCAACCACTGGAGGTGGGCATCTGGCCCACGGGACCATAGGGTGTAACTACCTACCATTGGTGCTGGTCAGCAGGAGTTGCGACTCCTCAGGTCAAATCCCTCCCAGCTACACAGGTACACAACTTGGAGGAGCTTCAGTGAAGCCCAAAGTGGGTGCTTTGAGTCAGGTGGATGCTATGCATCCTTGTCTAACTTTGCATATAGCTAATTGCATTTCTTTTCCACCTGTGTTTAATGTATTAATGTCCAATCATATATGAAGCTTAGTCTGGCCTGAAGCAAAGTGTGTGCTCTGCGTCACCAACTATTAAGCAAGACATTTCTGTGGCAACTAAAGGGTAATGATTTCTTTTGTTTCCTTACTAACAGTTAAAACTAGTCAATAAACACTGCCTAATCTCTTAATTTGAGGGAAATTGCAGAATAACTAAATATCAGATCACAGAGCATCTTCTGAAGGAGTCTGTGGTAACAGAGCCATCTGGATGTTTTATTGAATGTAGTCTTATATTTGCATTCCTGTTAGGCAAGGAAGCAGAGCTATAAAAATAAATTTAATTACAAAGGGTAATGCCAGAACGGGATGCTGCAGAGGGAGACCTGCTCTCCTGCCCTTTCATAATATACAGTCCATCTCTTTCTTTCAAGGAAGTACAGCAAAGAGAACGTGTGTTAAGAAAACCAGGTTTCTTCAAGTGAATTAAATTATTATCCACAAGTCTCTAGGCACTGTCATGCACAACAGAGAAAACTACAAGCCTGCCTCCCGTTTTAGGAACCTTCTTTTTACTTCTTTCTCTGTCACTTCCTATAATTTCATTATAGTGTTTATGCTTATAAATGCAGGACTTCCCAGAGCAAAAGCAAAAGTGAGGAGGAGGGAGTCAGGAGGGGTGCAGGCAGGGCAGGGAGGAGGAGGAGGGCCTGCTGCCTGGGGGGGTGCTGCCCAGGGAATGGCCGGGTGTGGGAAAGGGTTCTGTGTCCCTCATACTTCCTTCTAAGTGCAATTATTTTAATTGATTAACATTGCACCGAGCAGTTTGCTTGGAAAACTGCTCGGAAGGGACGGCTCTTGTGGTTTTTTGGACTAATTACCAGTCTGGATTTCTGAATGACAATACGGCTGCTAATTAATCTCACGGCAGTTCTCACAGAAAGAGACCCTGATAAGAACTTGCCAATTAACATAAGAAAAAAAAAATGTCAAGAGTCCTGTTGTGTTTTTCTGGCATCCACTCCCAACCAGATGAATATCACCGTTAAATACAGAGACAGACTGACTACTAAGCGTGAAAGCCAGTGGGCTGCGAGGCTGCTCCACACTTGCCCAGATATTATTAATTCAGGAGCTAGCTGTTACTTGTAGGCCCATTCACTCTTGTGCCTAACGTTGCTTGCTATGGTTTTTATAAGCAGGAGGAAGGTGAAGCAGGGCAGCGCAGCATGTGTCTGGCCGTCCCCTGTCATCGTGCCCCCATACTCAGCACTGGTGAGGCCTGAGACCGCACCTCAAATCCTGTGTTCAGTTTTGGGCCCCTCAGTACAAGAAGGACATTGAGGGCTGGAGCATGTCCAGAGAAGGGCAAGGAAGCTGGTGAGGGGGCTGGAGCACAAGTCCTGTGAGGAGCGGCTGACGGAACTGGGGTTGGTTTTAGCCTGGAGAAGAGGAGACTGAGGGGAGACCTTACCACTCTCTATCTTCTGTCTGAAAGGAGGCTGCAGTGAGGTCGGTGTTGGTATCTTCTGCCAAGTAACAAGTGATATGACCAGAGGAAATGGCCTCAAGTTGTGCCAGGGGAGGTTTAGGTTGGACATTAGGAGAAATTTCTTCACTGAAAATGTTGTCAAGCATTGGAAGGGGCTGCCCAGGGAAGTGGTTGAGTCCCCATCCCTGGAGGTATTTAAAAGCCATGTAGATGTGGTACTTAGGGCCATGGTTTAGTGGTGGCCTTGGCAGTGTTAGGTTAGTGGTTGGAGCTGATAATCTGAAAGGTCTTTTCCAATCTAAACGGTTCCATGATTCTATAATTCTATGAATTTCTCACAGTATCCCAATGTTAACCAATATTAGTGGAAGGCTGACAGGGGAGTTTTGGCAGGGTGGGTCCCAGCTTTCACCTGGTTCGTCTGGTGTGGCTGGGGACCTTGGGGTCTGCGTGGGGCCCTGCCTGGCTCAGTGGTGGGCAGCAGGGGCACCCCTGGGCTCCTTTGCTTGTCTCACAAACTGTACTTCTTAGCCATGGGGGGCAGCGCCATTGTACAGCCCAAGTATTCACCTTGCTTCTTGAGGGGAAGTTTGCAGCCCATGCTGACTTTTTTGCTGCTGCAGGTAAGCAGCTAATAGTTCCTGGAAAAGCTCATTTAGAACAACCTGGGCATGTTACAGGACTGTGTAATCTCAGCCATATCTGTGGTGTAGATATGTCCGTGAAAATGCAGGGCCAGATGCTCAACTGATGCATCTACTGCAGTCCCTGATCCATACCAGCTGTGTGAGAGCAAGGTTAGTTACAAGGACTCCTCCAGCCAGGGGGAAGGGACAAGACCTGGTGGTGTTGCTGGTTTGTTTTCATTACCTTGAATTTTCTGGAGCGATGTTTCTGGCCCACAGGACCATGTGCCATGGGTGTTTCTGAAGAGATGAGCAGCGTAGCAGTTGCTGTGGGTGGTGAGTGCTGCTCTGGGTGACTGGAGAGCTGTCACACAGCAAGATGTGCAACAAACTTATGGGAAGTGCAGGTTTAAACCGTGCTGGTTGAATGTAATTTCTTTTCTTTCTTTTCATTTTGTGTTTGCAGGTCAGAAAATTCTTCACCACAGAAGTGATGTCTTAGAAACTGTAGTCCTGATCAATCCCTCAGATGAAGCAGTTAGTACTGAGGTAAGTCAGAAATACTTCATGGGAAGTCTCATAAAAGTTCCGTTAAGTGGACAGGATGAGAGCAGTGAAACAGATGTAGTTATGATGATTCTTGAATATGAGTTACTGCCTTCCAGCATGGTGACTGACAAATCCCAATACTGTCTTTGAGAGCCTTAGCAGACTAAGAGCAGGTCCTAACTGTGGATGAAAGAACATGTTAGGAACAAATATCATGAAGAACATCAGCCATCCCTTGATTTTTCTCCCTGTTTTCTCAGACTCCTGCTAAAACTTCAGAGGCACAGGACAGAAACACACCTCTGATCCCAGCACTCCTCTTCTCATAATGCACCAAATTCCCTTCTTGATGAAGTAGTGGCAGCTGTAGTGAAACTCCATCTGCTTTTCTTCTTCTCCTCCACTGTTTGGTAGATCTGGATGCCTGTTTTACACATGAAAAAAATGCTTGAAGGTGCCCTAAGACAAATTTAGGTCTTTGAGAAGAATTACCAGCTATGTAGTGGTGACTATAGGTTGATCTATCTGTCCTTCAAAAAGCATGTGACATGATCAATGGACTCTGGAGAGTGCTCCAGAAGAGGACTGTCAATTTCTAATAGTAGAGTCAAAGAACTGAGTAGCTCAAAGACAAAATCAACAAATCTAGCTAGTGAGGCTGAAGGTTGAAAAAATAGGGATAATTGCATTGCTAGCCTGTGCTGGAAAGCACTGATGTAGTACCATTTCTGTTGGGAAATGAAGCGGCTCTGCTTGTAGTACATAGTGAAAAATCTATTTTGTTACCAACCTTAAGTAATATTAAATACAAACAGGAGGAAGGACTCTAAAACAAATGAAATTTCTGAAGTTGTAAAAGTTTAAATAAGTAAGTCACCTTAGTTAATGGCAGCTCTTTCACTAGAAAAATCTGCAAAAATCTCTTTCAAGGCATCAGAGGTGCTTGGTTAGGAGCAAGGGTGTTATCTGGGTAGCAGCTCTTAATACACTCAGACATCCAGAGTAAAAAGCTGTCGAGAGAGCGTTGTATGTGTGTGTGTGGAGAAGAGCCAAAGGAACTGCTGAAAGTAGGCAAATGCTGTTTCTGTCGCTGTTGCTCATTGTACCTTTGACAGATGACCACATGGAAGAACACAGTCTGAGGCCCATTAATGACTTCTGAACCCTGGCTTTACTCCTTTGGCTCTGGAAGATGTTTGGCTAGGTTATCATTAATTTCCTCTCACTAGACTGTGGGAAGCAATCTTTTCTTTGCTTTCATCTTGCCAAACTGGTCACAGCCAGAAGTTAAAAGCTGAGATTTACCTTGGCTGGCTAAGCAAGCCTCTGACTGGCCACAAGCCAGAAAAATACAGCAAGAAAGAGGCAGGAGAATTAAATCAGAGGTTGGAATAGACATGTTCTGCCCATTATGGCAAATATAAAACTTAGTTTCATATATCAAGAGATTTCCAGGTTGCTCCTGGAGAAACAGTGATACACCATGGAGCAATGACTTCACCAGAAGAGGAACATGAATCTTTGTACAGGGGAAAAAAAAAGAAAACTGTATTAAAAGAAAATCCTTCTAATCTGGCTAGTAATAGCCATACTGGTGGTAGTTTGAGCATGGTTCTGCCCGAAGCTCCTTGTCATGTTCCATCAAATGCCAAAATACCTCCCAGAAGAGAGAGGTCCAAACAGAGAGAGACTGTAGTTTCCCCAAGAGAACAAGTTTCTGAAACCCCCATGAGCAGTTACTTCCTTGTTAAGAAGACCCCACTCCGTTGCTCTAACATGCCTGCGACTGTGCTGTAAGTCTGGGAAACTGCTGATCTGCTGATGGTCCTGTCTTTGTTGACGCTCCATCTTCACCTCCATTTTGACTGAGGCTGCATCTTGCTGTTCTCTTTCTTCAAACAATTTGGGACTTCAACCAAAGGTAAAGCTGAACAGAATCATCACCTTGCAGCATTTCTTCTGAAATAGAGTGGTCCTGAAATCAGGGGACAAATTTCTGATAGCCCTTTGGGAAGCCCTGGTTATACCCCGACACAGAATTTATATGTCTTTTTAAGGTCTTCCATGTGTATCATACATTATGCTCTGTAATCTGCAAGCATTATTTACATTCTTCTTGCCACAGTTTGCTAGCTCTGCAGAATGTATTTCATTATCAATTAATAAAATAGATTGAAGGGGAATGATGTTACAGTCACATATCAGTGATTCACAAGTCAGGAAATAATTTTGCTGTTGGAAAACTTGGGGAGTTTACTCAGAAGTTGACAGACTGCCCAGCACTGCTGCCAACAGCGAGAGAAAACAGAAGAGGAAGCCAGTTCTTTTATGGTTTTAATGCAGCTAAACAGACAAGATTTGAGCAACACACATCAGACAGCCAGCTGCACTTATCTATATTTTTGTCTGAAATAGAAACAGATAACACCCGATCCAGCAATGATATTGCTGAATTTATAATTATTTAGTGCAATTACTGACAGACCAGCATTAGTCCTGCATTTAATTAAAGGAACTTTCTGCTGCTTAGCATCAGAGTCACTTATTTAATAAAATAACAATGAAAATGTGGTAGAGTTGGGATCTTCTTTCAGATACATACTCCTCAGCGGCCTCTTTTCTACTTGTACTGAAAACAGGGGTTGTTCAGCAGAGATTCAGGTCAAGCCTTCCCGGCTCAGCCTCCCTAGTGTGAGCAGGAATTATTTAGAACAACTGAGTGCTTAACAATCAATATAAAAATTTGAAAGAATGGCTTGTTAGGAGAGCTGAGGTGATTATGTCATCTCCATGGAGATGGAGCTTGGATGCAATGTCATGTGCAGTTGTTCCAGATGGACTCTGCTCATTTAGTTTACTACGTGGATAGCCTTGTTCTGGAATTACTATTCTGGTTTAACTTAATTCCTCCTTAAACAGAGGAGTTAGTGCGCTTGAAATTCATACCTTTCTGCAGGCTGAATTGATCTTTCAGTCTTGGACAAGACTTTTGAAGTATTTGCAAAAAATTTACTCAACAGTAAAAAAATCTTACGCAGGTTTTTTTTGTTTTGTTCTTAAACTTAACTTGAATTCAGCCAACAGAACTCTACTGAATTTATGGATTTCTCTTAGCGTGCAAGTACATCTCCCCCTGGGGGGGAAAGAGGAATTATTAGTAGCTGTAGTGAGGGTCAGGTAAAGTAATGAGCATCTACTTTAAAATGGTTAAGAGTTGTTTTAAAATGCAGAAGAAGGTTATTTCTCAGTAGCAAGCTCATCTGTGCCATCAGGCATCCACTTATTTTACTACTTTATGTTGAAAAAGGTTTGGGGTTGGCACATTTAAAAAACTCATACTGTCCATAGTTAGTAACGTCATGAGACGTAAAAGGTGCATGTGACTGTATCTGAGTGCCTGAAGTTCAAGTTTATGGGTATGGTGAAGCACAGTCATCCCTTAACTTTCTAGATGATTCAGGGTACAACAGAATGACGGTCTAAATATGACACTTTTACGTGTGATTTGTGGCTGTTAACTCTTCAGTGATGTTTTCGCAACTGAATGTCAGATAATGCTGTACTCTGGGAAAAGAAGAGCAGCCTGCCAAAAACTGAGTCTGACACATGCAGTTGTCCCTCATTAGCGCGTGTGACACAGTTCACCAAGGCTGTCCTGATACAGTGCTATTAAAGTTCACCAAGAATTATACACGGAATATGTTTGTTCATTGAAAAAATATTTTTTCCATTCAAATTTTATTACGTTTCATTCTTTGCTCTTTCCGTGTTGTTAGTTTGGTTTATTCATCAGACCTGATCTCTAATTGCTTCTTGTCCCTCCTTTCTTCCCTTTTGCACCTTTGTCCTAGTCTTTTGTAAAGAGTGCTAAAACCTGATAATGTTTTGACAGTCCTGGAAGATTCTGGTGCAAAATAAGTTTTAAATTAGGAGAGAGAAACTTAATGTTCTCAGCAGAATATGAAAACACATGGTAATTCCTGTTAGTGATGTATTTCTCTCCTTCATTTTAGGTGCGCTTAATGATCACAGACGCTGCAAGACACAAGCTTCTTGTACTAACTGGACAGTGCTTTGAAAACACAGGAGAACTCATTCTTCAGTCAGGGTCTTTCTCCTTCCAGAACTTCATTGAGATCTTCACGGATCAAGAGGTGTGTTCAGAAAAGTGTCTTCTATACATTGTCATGCGATAGACAAGGTTTCTAGGAAACTAAAAATGGCTCTCTGTATTGTTAGAGTTAGCATCAACAGCCTGATGCTCTTTAGTCTTCATTATAGGCTTTATTTCAAAATATTTATTTAATTTACTTCAGTTTTGATGTAAATCGCTTAAGAAAATAATTGCATTTTAACTTGGGAGATTAAATTGTAACTTCCAGAAACAGAAAATCAAGGAAACTTTTGACAGTTGAAGTAGGTAGTGCTGTGTTTAAAAGATACACATTGTTTATCTAAGGTGCACCTACAAAGCAGTCAAATTGAACTTGACACCAGGTTCTTGCCTGGTGGCAGCTAAGTAATAGGTGACGTTAAATAAGACAGAGGCTGTCTCTTGGGATAACTGTAGGTTTTTGCACCACCTACCTGCTTGGTGTCTTTACAATAGGATTTAAAGTTTGACCAGTGAAATCTGAAAATCTTGTGATTTTTATGTACCAAAAAGATAAGTATGAAGTATACCAGAATGTAATGCCGTTTGTTTCATGACTTGTTATTTTGCTCTCTTGCTTAATGTAGTGTGTCTGAAAGCTCCCATAGGGCAGGAACCCATAGTAAACAAGCTGTCACACTTAATTTGGCTGCTGTGTAAAGTATAAATTTAAATAAACTATACGGCTGCATCTCTAGGAATTTAGTTTCCAAAACTAATTAGGAACATGTCAGTGGAATGAGGTTTGAAAGTTCAGCACTGAAAAAGCAAAGTTTGCATGGGCTCCAGCATGACCTTATTGTATCCATTTGATCCTATTCTCAAAGCTTCTTTGTTCAGCATATGGTTGTACAGTTGGGGAAAGAGCTGGATTCCTGCTCTGAAACACGAGTGACGCCTAAAACTCACTGACAGTTTGCAGAGTTACTTTTCTATAAAATTGCAAACCCAAGCTCCTTGCATCTCTGGCTAATTAGTGACACATAAGTACTTTATGACTACATGCAAAATGAGGGGCCAATCGGATGTTGTCTACCTTGACTTCAGCAAGGCTTTTGACACTGTCTCCCATAGCATCCTCATAGGAAGCTCAAGAAGTGTGGGTTGGATGAGTGGACAGTGAGGTGGATTGGGAACTGGCTGAATGGCAGGGCTCAGAGGGTTCTGATCAGTGGGGCAGACTCTAGTTGGAGGCCGGTAGCTAGTGGAGTTCCCCAGGGCTCAGTACTCGGCCCAGTCTTGTTCAACTTGTTCATCAATGACCTGGACGAGGGGACAGAGTGTACCCTCACCAAGTTCGCTGATGACACAAAACTGGGAGGAGTGGCTGATACGCCGGAAGGCTGTGCTGCCATTCAGCGGGACCTGGACAGGCTGGAGAGTTGGGCGGAGAGGAACATGATGAAGTTCAACAAGGGCAAGTGTCGAGTGCTGCACCTGGGGAGGTTGAACCCCATGCACCAGTACAAGCTGGGGGCTGACCTGCTGGAAAGTAGCTCTGCCGAGAAGGACCTGGGAGTCCTGGTGGACGACAAGCTGACCATTCAATTCTGGGCTCCCCAGTTCAAGAAAGATGAGGAACTCGTAGAAAGAGTTCAGAGGAGAGCAACTAGGATGATAAAGGGACTGGAGCACCTCCCCTATGAGGAAAGGCTGAGAGAGTTGGGCTTGTTCAGCCTGAAGAAGAGAAGACTGAGAGGGGATCTCATCAACACATACAAATATCTTAAGGGTGGATGTCACGAGGATGGAGCCAGACTCTGCAGTGGTGCCCATCGACAGGACAAGGGGCAATGGGTACAGACTGAAACATAAGAGGTTTCTGTTGAACATGAGGAAAAACTTCTTTACTCTGAGGGTGACAGAGCACTGGAACAGGCTGCCCAGGGGGGCTGTGGAGTCTCCTTCTCTGGAGATATTCAAAGCCCGCCTGGACGAAGTCCTGTGTAACATGCTCTAGGAGAATCTGCTTTAGCAGTGGTGTTGGACTAGATGATCTCCCGAGGTCCCTTCCAACCCTTGCCATTCTGTGGTTATCAAGCTCACAGATACATTTCTTTGCTCCCAGAGTGACTTTGAATCCAGAGAAGAGAAGCAGAGGTTACATCTCTGACTCAAATAACACAAGCAGTGGAACTGTTGTGGTGTCACCATTTGAAATGCAAATCCATTATGATCTATGTCTGGAATAATTTTTCTCCAACTTTTCATTGGCCTGCACTACCAGTGGCTTAATACTGTCTGCATTATGCATGCCAACTTTTAGGAGCAAAGGAAGTAGAATTTAGGAGTATGAAGCAGAAATCCAAATATGGTATAACATAAACTGGAGAGGACTAACCCCAAACCTTGGCCCAGTGTATTCATTAGCCCAGTGTATTGCGATATGATATATTTATCTAGCCAGAAAATTGGCCCTAGATGAGAAATAGCCTATACTCAAGTTATCTCCTTGTGTGTGCAACAGACTTGGATTTATGCATCCAGAGGAAGTGATATTTTACTACTTTTCTCTCTCCCTAATAATGCGTTTTCAACCCTGATCAGAGACACAGTGTAAGGAGTACACTTGAGATCCTAAATTCATTTCAGAGCCACGGTCGGTGCTGCCCCTCTTTCGTATTTCTGCAATAAACAACAGGAATGGTTCTCCTGTTGTCCTTATCTTTCATCCTTTTCAGCCTTTTCTCCTTTTATTTTATTTTGCTTTGGTTTTTCCTTTGCTCCTTTTCAGACAAAGCCATGTCTGATATATGGGTGAGATTTATTTATACTCCTGTCAAATGGTTTGCATACTAATTAAGGCTGACAAAGGAAGATATAAAATATTTATTTTCTGCTTTATTTAGGTATTGGTTGGATTATTTTTCTTTGGATAACAGCCACTGCATCTTTGTTGAGTTTTATTTTTGGTAAATGCTGAAAATAAATTATGTAACAAAGAAAGGAAGTGAGACATACACACACAGAGGCCCAAAGAGATCTAATGCAATAAAACATCATTAATTTTTTTATATATTAATTTATTCTGCTGATTCAGCTTGTGGTCCAAGACTTCAAAATTATTCAGCTGTAGCTTAATCTATATCCTCTTTATGAAAACTGTTCTTACAGCTTGAACTGACAATTGAGACTCTGCAAAGAAGGTTGTGGTATTTTGCATGATGATGTGCTGGCGTATTTTGCACTGACTTTTTATGTCTGAATTACTTTTTTAAATAAGATCTTTACATAATTTGGTGGTCTCTTTGTTAAGAGGAAATAGAACAGATATGGGCTCATTTAATCTAATTGACAGTAAAAAAAAAAAAGTCAAATGAAAGTATTTGTGAAACTGGGAGAAGGTATAAAATATGTCATACCTTTTCATGTTTGTTTGTCTACTATTCTGGGATCATCAAATACTGGTTTTTTAGTTCAGACTGTAATAGAACAACAGCTCTTCATACTTTGGCACAAAACTTCTTGTTTTCTGTGGCTTTATTTCAGCAGCTGGTTTGGTACTAGCATGTTATCAAATACTGTCAAAAATAGTGCAGTTATTCTAGATTTCAACTTTTGTGGTCCACAAGTTCAAAATCAAAATGATGACAAGAGCATTTTTAACCCTAACACTTTTTTTCTGGCTCTTTCTTTAGCCCTGTATCTTTTAGTCTCAGAAATACAAAACTTGTAGCTGTTTGCATTTCTGAAGCAATAGCTCATTTCTTAGTGTTCTGGAAACTCTCCTGCAGTCAGTCATGCTAATCTGGGAACGGTGTCGGCTTTTCAGGAGCCAGCCCACAGAAAGAACTGCAGTAACCATGGTGTGGTGGAATACATCCCATGAGAGAAGGGGTGAGGAAGGCGGCTGCCCCTGGGAGGATGCTGGCCTTCTCTGGGTTGCACTTACTCTCTGCCTATTAAGAGGATATGCTTTGTCCCTTGGATGTTTGGCTGGTTCTTCTGGATGGACTGGGGCAGCAGGGAGACTCATGAGCCAATGGTAGAGATAATGGCAGCTCTGGCAGCACTAGCATCACAGTCCTCATACGCTCTCAGTGTAAAAGCTTGTACCATCCTATAAAGGGTGGAGGAGGGAAGGGGGAAACCTTGGTGTACTGTTGTCCTTTGGGCAACAGGGACCAGGAATAATGTCCTTCTTTGTATTTAAAAAATACAGTAGTAAGCTAATTGTGGTAGCTTCTAGAAAGGGTACTAACCAGTGCAGAAGCAAATGAAAAAGGTTTTATCTATCTGAATAGGAAATACTATGTTCTGACATTAATTGTCATTAAAAAAACAAACTTACATGCATCTTCTTGTGCTTCTGTTTTACAACCCTAGATTGGTGAATTATTGAGCACCACACACCCTGCCAACAAAGCCAGCCTAACTCTTTTCTGCCCTGAGGAAGGAGACTGGAAAAATTCCAACCTTGACAGACACAACCTTCAAGACTTTATTAACATCAAACTCAACTCAGCTTCCATATTGCCTGAAATGGAAGGACTCTCTGAATTCACAGAGTATCTGTCAGAATCAGTAGAAGTGCCATCACCTTTTGACATTTTGGAACCTCCAACCTCAGGAGGCTTCTTGAAACTCTCCAAACCCTGCTGTTATATTTTCCCGGGGGGAAGAGGGGACTCTGCACTGTTTGCAGTGAATGGATTCAACATGCTTATCAATGGAGGATCCGAAAGAAAATCTTGCTTTTGGAAACTTATCCGGCACTTGGACAGGGTAGATTCTATTCTGCTCACTCATATTGGAGATGACAACCTGCCGGGAATCAATAGCATGCTTCAGCGAAAGATAGCTGAACTGGAAGAGGAACAGTCCCAAGGGTCTACTACCAACAGTGACTGGATGAAAAACCTGATCTCACCTGATTTAGGAGTTGTATTCCTGAATGTACCTGAGAACCTGAAGAACCTGGATCCTAACTTCAGAGTAAAAAGGAGTGTAGAAGAAGCTTGTTTTACTCTCCAGTATTTAAATAAATTGTCTATGAAACCAGAGCCTCTTTTCAGAAATATGGGCAATACCATTGACCCCATCATTTTATTTCAGAAAATGGGAGTCGGCAAACTTGAGATGTATGTGCTTAATCCTGTCAAAAATAGCAAAGAGATGCAATATTTTATGCATCAGTGGAGTGGTACTAACAGAGATAAAGCTGATTTCCTGCTACCAAATGGTCAAGAACTAGACATTCCATTATCCTACTTCACCTCTGTCTCGTCCCTGATTGTGTGGCATCCAGCTAATCCTGCAGAAAAAATAATCCGTGTTCTGTTTCCTGGAAACAGCACCCAATATAATATTCTAGAAGGACTAGAAAAACTCAAACACCTAGACTTCCTTAAACAACCAATGGTTACACAAAAAGACCTAACCGGCAACATCGCTAGTCCAGCTGTGAAACAAGCAAAGTTGAAACAGCGAACAGACAGCAAGGAGAGTCTCAAGCCTGCTGCAAAGACACCACCAAGCAAGCCTGTCAGAAAAGAATCTAAAGAAGAAACACCAGAGCCTGTGAAGCCTAGTCCAGCACCAGAAAAGCCTCAGAAGTTGGAAAGCAAAGAAAAAGTTCCAGTTAAAAAAGAGAAACCAGCAAAAGTGGAGACCAAACCTATAGTGGTGGAAAAAGACTTAACAAGTAAAGAAGAACAATTAGTAAAATCTGAAACTCCAGAAAAACAAACTACAGATGTAAAACCAAAAGTGTCAAAGGAGAAGCCAGTGAAAAAGGAAGTCAAAGCAAAACCTGAGGAAAAGAAAGAGGAAAAAGAAAAACCAAAGAAAGAAGTTTCTAAAAAAGAGGAGAAAACACCCATCAAAAAAGAGGAAAAACCCAAAAAAGAAGAGATTAAGAAAGAAGCTAAAAAAGAGGTGAAAAAGGAAGAGAAGAAGGAAACTAAGAAGGAAATAAAGAAAGAAGCTCCACCAAAGGAAGCTAAAAAAGAAGCTAAAAAAGAAGAGAAGAAGGAAATTAAGAAGGAAGAAAAAGAAGCCAAAAAAGACATCAAAAAGGTTCCTAAAGAAACAAAGAAGACAGCCACTCCTTCAACTGAAGCCAAAAAGCCAGCAGCAAAGCCTAAGCCACAAAAGAAGGAGGAACCTGCTAAAAAAGAAGCAGTACCTGCTGGAAAGCCAAAGGAAAAAGGAAAAGTTAAGACTGTGAAAAAGGAGGTCAAGGTCAGTGGAGCACAAGCTGCCCTTGCAGCAGTTGGAGTCGCTGCCACAACTGTAGCAGCTGCAGGAGCTGCAGAAATTACAGCCAGTGGAAAGGAACTTGAAGCAGAGAGATCCCTTATGTCTTCGCCAGAGGATTTAACAAAGGATTTTGAGGAATTAAAAGCTGAAGAAGTAGAAACAATAAAAGAAACCAAACCTCAAGTTGCACTGATAGAGGATGAACTGAAACTCACTGGCACAGTACAAAAAGAGGCCTTTGAAGTACAAAAAGAAAAATTAGATAATGAAGGACCTGCCGAGTCCTCTGATGAAGGCATAACTACCACAGAGGCTGAGGGTGAGTGTGAACAGACACCCGAAGAACTGGAACCTGTGGAAAAGCACCGAGTTGATGACAATGAAAGGTTTGAAGATGAGGGAACTGGCTTGGAAGAATCATCTGAAGCAGGAGATTATGAGGAAAAGGCAGAGACAGAAGAAGCTGAAGAACGAGGTGAAGATGAAGAAGAAAAGACACCACTGGACACCACAAAACCATATATGGAGGAACCAGGAAAAATTGAAGAGAGCTCAGAAGAAGTAATGGCTGAAGCAGATGCTAACATTAAAGATGAAAAGTATATTGAAAAGGCAGATTATGAGGCATCAGATGAACGGGCTGAGGAAGACAGGGAAGAGGCAATAGAAAAGGCAGAGACTGAAGAGACTGAAGAAGATGAAGAAGACAAAGCAGAAGACATCAGAGATGAAGAGGAAACTGAAAAAATAGAAGCCGAAGAAGATTATGTGATGGCTGTGGTAGACAAAGCTGCAGAAGCTGGTGAAGTTGAGGATAAATATGGCCTACTCATAATTACACCAACAAAACGCTCAGAGCCTCAGTCTCCAGCAGTTGAACCAGCCTCTTCTATCCATGATGAGACATTACCTGGTGGTTCAGAAAGTGAAGCCACTGTTTCAGATGAAGAAAATAGAGAAGATCAACCTGAGGAATTCACTGCTACTTCAGGTTACACACAGTCTACCATTGAAATATCCAGTGAACCAACTCCAATGGATGAAATGTCGACACCCCGGGATGTCATGAGTGATGAAACTAACAATGAGGAAAGTGAGTCGCCCTCTCAGGAGTATGTGAACATTACAAAGTATGAGACATCACTGTACTCTCAAGAGTTTGGCAGGCCTAAACTTTCTCCACTTCCAGATGCTTTTAATGGTTTGTCTGAAGGATCCAAAACAGAGGCCACAGAAGGGAAAGACTATAATGCCTCAGCTTCCACCATCTCACCACCTTCTTCATTAGAGGAAGACAAATTCTGCAAATCTGCATTCCAAGATGTATACCGTCAAAAAGAAAGTGAAATCCAAGGCGCTGCCAAATTAGAAATCAAAGAACCCTATCAAGAAGATGTTGGTGGAAAACGTAGTCCAGCCAAGAGTCCAGCTGACAGTTTGTCCCCTCCATCACCTGTTGCCAAAACACCACTGAGTGAACGTAGTGTGAACTTTTCACTCACTCCCAATGAGATCAAGGTCTCATCTGAGCCTGTCTCCATTGCTACATTGCCTGATGTACATCAAGAAGTTGCTGAAGAGCACTGTGCAAGCCCTGAAGATAAAACTTTAGAAGTAGCATCTCCCTCACAGTCTGCTGCTGGTAGTGCTGGCCACACACCCTATTATCAGTCTCCTACTGATGAAAAGTCCAGTCAGCTTCCCTCTGAAACCAGTGAAAAGTCAACAGAAGCTCCTGTTAGCTTTGAATTCAGTGAAGTCAAAGATGAGTCTGCAAAACCCAGAATAAGCCCTATGGATGAGCCTGTGCCAGATTCAGAATCTCCTATTGAAAAGGTTCTCTCCCCTCTACGGAGTCCACCACTGATAGGTTCAGAGACCACTTATGATACATTTTTGAGTGCTGATTTAAAGTCTCCCACCAGAGATTATGGAAGTCCTTCTGAGGGGAAACCTGAAAAAGAAAAATCGCCTGTTCAGATGAGCCCAGCTTCTGAAGCCAGCTCTGTGGGCCTTTTCCAAGAAAAACAAGATGAAAAAAGTATGGAGTTTATGGTAATTAAGGAAGGCTTCAGTCTAGATAGGAAAATGGAGGACACAGAACCCAGCAGCTCCCAGTCTTCACTGGTCTTGGATGAGCGGAAGTTAGGAGGTGATCTCTCACCTACTCAAATAGATATCAGTCAGTTTGGTTCTTTAAAAGAAGATACCAAAATGTCAATTTCTGAAGGCACTGTTTCTGACAAGTCTGCAACTCCTGTTGACGAGGTTGTAGCAGAAGACACTTATTCCCATATAGAAGGAGTAGCTTCTGTCTCTACAGCATCTGTTGCTACTAGCTCATTTCCAGAACCGACTACTGATGACGTATCTCCTTCTTTGCATGCTGAGGTTGGCTCTCCCCACTCTACCGAAGTTGATGATTCCCTTTCAGTGTCAGTTGTACAAACACCAACAACTTTTCAGGAAACAGAAATGTCTCCATCTAAGGAAGAGTGCCCAAGGCCCATGTCAATTTCTCCACCAGATTTCTCACCTAAAACCGCAAAATCAAGAACACCAGTGCATGATCACAGATCTCCTGAGCAGTCAACTATGTCGGTAGAATTTGGTCAGGAGTCCCCTGAGCAGTCTTTAGCAATGGACTTTAGTAGGCAATCTCCAGAATATCCTACTGTAGGCAGTAGTATACACCATATATCTGAAAATGGACCAACAGAAGTAGATTATAGCCCTTCAGATATACAGGAGCCTACTTTTGCACGGAAGATTTCCCCTGTGGAGCAGTCATCTTACTCTCAGGAGAAAGATATTTCAGAAATTATTTCGGTTTCTCAAATTGAAGCTTCATCCTCAACTTCATCAGCTCATACACCTTCCCAGGTAACTTCACCACTGCCAGAGGAAACTTTTTCAGGTGCTGTTCCACCCAGAGATATGTCACTGCATTCTTCTTTTACCTCAGAAAAGGTGCAGAGCCTAGGAGAAAAGCTGTCACCAAAGTCTGACCTATCTCCATTAACTCCAAGGGAATCTTCTCCTCTGTACTCTCCTAGTTTTCCAGATTCACCTCCTGCAATCACAGAAGCAGTGTCAGCTAGTCACACGCCTTCATTGTCACTGCAAGCGTCCTCTGTCAAAGCATTTGGTTACCAGGAACCCCTAACAAAGCACAGTCCAGAAGCTTCACTCAGCCCAGAAAAAGAAGATTCAGAGAAAAGCAGCAGGTCACCAGAAGAACTTAGTTATTCATATGAGGCCACAGAGAAAACTACTAGGTCACCAGGGGATATTAGCTACTCCTATGAGGCAGTTGGAAAATCTGCTAGATCACCTCAGGCCACAGATTATTCCTATGAGATAATTGTGAAAAATATGAGGTCATCTGAGGCCACAGATTATTCCTATGAGATGACAGGGAAAACCACCAGGTCACCTGGGGACACAGATTATTCCTACGAGACAACAGGGAAAACCACTAGGTCACCTGGGGATGCAGATTATTCCTACGAGACAACAGGGAAAACCACTAGGTCGCCTGGGGATGCAGATTATTCCTATGAGACAATAGGGAAAACCACCGAATCACCTGAGGCCACAGATTATTCCTATGAGAGAATTGGGAAAGTGACCAGATCACCTGATACTATGGATTACTCCTATGAGACAACGGGGAAAACCACTAAGTCACCAGAAGCCATTAGCTACTGCTATGAGGCAACTGGGAGAACCACCAGGTCACCAGAGGCCATGGCTTACTCCTATGAGACAACTGGGAAAGCCTCCAGTTCACCTGAAGCCACAGATTACTCATTTGAGACAACTGGGAGAGCTACCAGGTCACCGGAAGCTACTAGCTATTCCTATGAAGCAAGTGCACATTTCACTCCAGGAAAATCATTAGCAGAATCCCGTCAAGATGTTGACTTATGCCTTGTGTCCTCTTGCGAATATAAACATCCCAAAACTGAACTTTCACCCTCATTTATCAACCCAAACCCCCTTGAGTGGTTTGCAAGTGAAGAACAGTCTCAAGATGAAGACAAGCCATTAACTCAATCCGGGGGGGCTCAGCCACCCTCTGGGGGAAAGCAGCAAGGGCGGCAGTGTGATGAAACCCCTCCCACGTCTGTGAGTGAGTCTGCCCCATCTCAGACCGATTCAGATGTTCCCCCAGAGACTGAGGAATGTCCTTCCATCACTGCAGATGCTAACATTGACTCGGAAGATGAGTCAGAAACCATTCCAACAGACAAGACCATTACATACAAACACATTGACCCGCCACCTGTCCCTATGCAAGATCGCAGTCCTTCCCCTAGGCACCCTGATGTTTCCATGGTTGATCCAGAGGCTCTGCCTGTTGATCAGAATTTAGGTAAACCTTTGAAGAAGGACCTCAAAGAAAAGACAAAGACAAAAAAGCAGGGTACTAAGACGAAGTCGTCTTCACCTGTTAAGAAAAGTGATGGTAAATCAAAACAAGTGGCTTCACCAAAGCCAGCTATAAAGGAATCTTTAGACAAAATTTCCAAAACAGCTTCTCCAAAAAAGAAGGAGTCTGTGGAGAAGGCAACCAAAAATATCTCCAATCCAGAAGTAAAGTCTCGAGTGGAAGAGAAAGATAAGGACACCAAGAATGCAGCAAATACAACGGCATCCAAGTCAGCAAAGACTGCAACCACAGGTAAAGACAGATAGCAGTTCCTTAGCATTAAGATTTTTTTTAGTTGTTGCAGTGGAGTTAATTTGCCTTTCTCTCAGCTGAAAAGTGTGGTTTGTAGCAAATCCCCAAGGAAAGTCCAGGTTTTAAATGTAAACCCAGTGTGTAAAAGCTGCATTTAGATATTCGCTAATTTAACTTTTGTAATCTGAGAAACTTGATGTGTCAATTTGCTCAGAGAGTCCGTAAAATATAAAGAACTTAATACTAGCTGTCTAAACTGTTAACCAATAGAATTAGAAGTACCACTTTTGTAGGTGAAGTGAAATCATTAGCAAAGTGATCCACTTTACTCATTGTAAGAAACAAGTAGGCAAAATTCTCTTAACATAAATTAAAGTGATTTAATATTGTGGGAGGCAAAGGTACTATTGGCCATTGGATGTTCATTACTTTGCTGGATTAATTTTAAAAGAAGTATTTTTAAAAAATATAACAGTAGTAAGAGCACTTTCAGTGAACTGTAAGCAGGTACATCACATAATCTGGTTAAGGTCTTATGCCATCAGTGATGACTAAACATACAGAAAGTTAATGTCATTTTCAATGACTGTTGTGTATTCTAAGTAGTAATAAAGTACGAATTAGATTACTGAAGGAGGCATTGTGCTAACCTGTTGTTTCTGGCAGATCTTGTTAGACGGTGTTTGAGGGATACTTTGATTTTGCTGTTGTTGGGACTGATGTTCTGTTGAAAGCTTTTTTACAAGGAGCAGGTCTGGCCTTAGAGTGTGTGACCCTAAATAAAGTGTATTGCTCAGATAATTGTTTACCAAGCTTCATCCTCTGTAACAACATGCAAAGGCCAATAGAACATAAATGGTGATCATCTGGATAAAATCACTGGTTGAATCCCGATTTTCAGTTCACACCATGATCCAGTGTGTAGCAAACACCACTTTTTTGGGGGTACTATTGTTAATGTAAGTGTTTAAACTTTGAAATTCCTTTTGATTGAAGCTCTTCTTAGAACAAGTACTATACTATGTACAGCAGCAAAACCATGCTTCCCCCTACTTCTTGTGATAAATGGCTAATTTGTGTGTGCAAATAAGGATCCAGCAGGCAAACGCTTGTTCTCAGTTCCCTGAAGTAATGGCTTTAACAAGTTTCTCTGTCCTCCCAAGTTCCTCTTTGACCCTCTTTCTGCTCATATGTGGCAGCTTCCTGATGCACCTGGAAGGCAGTCTGAGCACATCGACAGCTACCATGTCTTGCTATGTGCTGCTACCCCAAATCTCAGGACTGCTTCAGATCTGCATGGCTCCCTCTGTGACCCTAGGTTTTATAATGGTGCATATGCAAGACTTTCAAAAAACTGTACTTCTTAACCTGGAAAATAATACCACCATTTATTGAACGGTAATTCAGTAATTGCAGCCCTGCATAGTAATTGTTGGATAATAGTAGTATATTACTGGGAAAGGTTCAATCAGGTTTGGTTATGTGGTAGTAGGTTTTTATTGGATTATGTAGTTAGAGTTATTCAGGTGTTTCCTCCCATTACAATTGTAATTTGGGTACAGTGAAGCTGGAACATGTCATTAGTTGTAGGAGGGAAATGCCATAATTGGACATATCTCACCTCAGCGGTTGTAACACTAATTAATAAGTGCATGTTTTCAACCAGCCTGTGATATATTCTCTTTTTGTTTGGTTTCCAAAGGACCTGGGAATACTAAGGTGGCAAAATCTACAGCAGTGCCTCCAGGACCTCCAGTGTATTTGGATCTGGTATACATTCCCAATCACAGCAATAGCAAGAATGTTGACGTTGAGTTTTTCAAGAGGGTTCGGTCATCCTACTACGTGGTGAGCGGGAACGATTCTGCAGCCGAGGAGCCAAGCAGGGCTGTTCTGGACTCCCTGCTGGAGGGCAAGGCGCAGTGGGAGAGTAACATGCAGGTAGGGTCCTCACTCATATCTGTACCTCTTAACCTTCTCTGAGAAGCAACTATGGGAAGCCAGAGCACCTCTGGAGTGGACAGTGACTGCCAGGGAATGGGGTCCCCAGAACAGGCACCTCATTTCACTGATGACATGAGAGGACACCCGAGTGAAGCACTGAGCCGCACCGTACTCGGCTGCTCCCCCATTTCTGGTCCTTCTGATTCCTGGTGAATAAAACAGTTGGGAGCTGGTTTACAGGGCCATTTCACTGTTTCATCTTGTTACTATACTGTATATGATCCAAGTTGGGAAATGTTGCAGTTTGTAAATAGGAAAGAAAAGTGAATGTTTCGTGGTTTATATGGTAGTCCTATACTCTGGGAAACTTTGTGTGCCTTTCCATCATGATCAATAAGTAAACAAGATATTTGGCCATAATCTGAAGAGCTGTCAGTGCAGACTACAGATTGCTACTTCTCTGGAAAGCTGCATCTCAGCACCTTGTAAAACCAAGGGTTTATTTTGATAAAGTACTTCTTTGCGGTCATTTTACCTAACCTACATGTTTATTTATTTCCTTTTATCTGTCCATTTCTTCAAGTATTTATTGCATAAAGACCCACTCTTT
>NW_009260188.1:98118-100078 GCF_000687185.1 Egretta garzetta
TCCAAAAGGGAAACATACTTCTTGTCCAGGGCTTCTTACAAAGGCATTTTTCTTAGCAGCTGTTTCTGTCATCCATTCCTCAGGACTTCTCATGTTTTGTGTTGCAGGTGACCTTAATCCCAACCCACGACTCAGAAGTGATGAGGGAATGGTACCAAGAGACCCATGAGAAACAGCAGGACCTCAACATCATGGTTTTGGCGAGCAGCAGCACTGTTGTTATGCAAGATGAATCTTTTCCCGCATGCAAGATTGAACTGTAAGAACGAGACCATGCACCACAAGATTAAACTTTGTTTCCAGAAATTCTTCAGTTTGAAAACACCTTTTCTAAAAATTCAATCCATCTATTTCAACTGCTGAACTATATACCTGCCAAATGCTATACTGTGTCACAGTGATGCAAGTCACTAATATTTTTCAGTCTTTGGTGATTGCTAAGGGAAGTAACAGTATTCCCATAATAGGGTTCAAATTACTGTGAAAATACAGATCCAATTTCATCTCTGCTGAACGTTTGGAAACCATGCACTAGCAACCCCAACTGACTTCTGCCAGGTAGAGGCATGTGCCCTCTAAAGAAACACAAAGAGAGAGAAAGAGAGAGAGGGGTAGGAGGAGAAAGTAATAAATATTTATATCTGCATTAGTCTCATGGCAATAGATGTATCGCTTACTGCAGTCTGTTTTAAATTTGTATCAATCATCTGAGCTATTGCAAAGGGGATACTTTTTTTACATAATTAAGTTAGCTGGAAAAATAAAAAGAAACAGAACGTGGCTAGGAAGGGACGTACAACGTGAACGCTCATCAGCAGTTTTCTATTTTAATTTGAACTCTGCATACTGACATACCATAACAATCATAGGCCAAATATGCACGTAGTCTGCACCCCATCCAGAAGTCTACAGCCTTTCTTTCAACACGCAGAATTGTTGGTCTAAGGCATGCTCCCAGTGACAGTCCACTCACTCCAGCCAGAACTGACCAGTCCACATGCTTGAACACCCATGTCCACTGTCGATTAACTGAAGCAAAATACCAAAGCGGTCGGGAGTACATACAGTAGATAATTTGCCTTAGAAAGTGACTTGAATGTACAAAGAAACTTGATGCACTTATTTTTTAATGTTGAGGCAGCAAATTTATAAAACATCTGTGTAGGATCATAGTTACACCAGTAAAGAAGTGTGAGTGTGCATGTGTGGTACTAGAAACCTATCTGACTGGTCAAATGGCTTGGTGCTATGAATCATGTATGTTAGTTATGTGAACGCTTCATTGACGCACCTGGACAGCTCAACAAGGCAAGACAAGCATATTTTTGAAAGCTTCTTTTGTATTGTGGAAGCAAGATTGAAATGGTGTCCAGTATCAGAGTTACAAAACTTAGTGAAACATGCAGAATGATGGGAAAGGTTACCTGTGAGCCTGTACAGTATTCAACCTTCCTTTGTCCTACCTTATTTTATTTGTTTCATTTAAGAGTGAATATGGGAACAAATGTACAGAAACCTTTTTTTTAGTGCTGCGTGAACTTTTAATAGATGAATTTTTAACAAACATTTTCATTTACAGGAAAATGCAAAGAAAAACTTTTCAGGTGAAGGTGATTTTTTTAGTAGTTTTGTAAGATAACTGAATAATGTTGTTTAAGGTTCTAGTGAGAATGGATATTGAGGTAAAATTTATTGAAAATAGTCAACTGCCAATACCTTTTGGGGGGTGGTGGTGGGGTAGAAGGGCACCCTGGTGGTAAAATCAATGTATTGATGATGACAGAGAATGGGATTTTAAAAGTTGATTGCCTAATACTTACAAGGGTGTAACCTACATTCTCAACCCTCACAAGATCTTGAAGAAAGATAGAATAAGCAATAAGCTAAAATAAGTCCCTTTTCCCTTCCCTTCCCTTCCCTTCCCTTCCCTTCCCTTCCCTTCCCTTCCCTTCCCTTCCCT
>NW_009260188.1:100156-136236 GCF_000687185.1 Egretta garzetta
TCCCCTTTTCCCCTTGCCCCTTGCCCCTTCCCCCTTCCCCCTTTCCCCTTCCCCCTTCCTCCTTCCCCCTTCCCCCTTTCCTTCTCCTTTCTTTCTTCCTCTCATTTACTCTTCTTCTACTCTTGCTCTTCTTTTACTCTTGCTCTTCCTTTCTTCTTCCTTTCCTCTTCCTTTCTTTGTCTCTTCTTTTACTCTTCTCTTACTCTTCCTTCCCTTTCCTCCTTCCTTTCCTCCTTCCTGTCCCCCTTCCTTTCCTTCTCTAGACTGCTTGCAGAGGAACAGTATCACTGTTCCATAATTTAAGACAGTTTGGATTTTTTAGTCTCAGAAGTTTTACCCCAATTAAAAAAATCTTGTTATATTGTAGGAGGTTTGAAAATCTGAATTTAAAGAAGGTCTAAAGGCCTCCAGAATGAAGATATGTGCTGGTCTGTTGATTCACCGCTATGGCTGATATCAAGTTTCACAATGTAGTGAACTATGACCTCATTTTATTTTCTTTACTTATAATTTATTTCAATTTTACATTGTTAGGATATTTTTGTTTAATAGGTATATGTTTGCACTCCTAATTTTTATGACGGTTTTTTTTATACTGCTTTAGGATTCTTTAAATGTGGGCTCCTGAGGCCCATTTAATGCTGTGAATTACTGTTTGTCAGTTGTTGGGGGTTTTGATTTATTTTTAATGTCTTCTCTTTTTTTAGGTATCTCTAGCAATGCTGTTTTATTTATTGCTATACCTTTTAAGTCATTAAGAATAACTCAGAATGACTGGCACAAAAGGCAGATGGAAATGCATTGTGAAAACAAGCAAGTTTGCTGGGCTCATAATCATTCACTTAAAATTGCTTTTGTAATACATAGTCTACAAAGTTATAGGCAAAATGTTTGGCAGAATAGTTGTACTATTTCTACAAATCTTTCTGCTTTGTCTACTTTCTTATATAGGTCAGATTTCAAACTTTTTGAGTGGGTGGGAACTGATTTTCTGACAATATCTGAAAAGGTTTGTATCTCTGCTTTGGTAGAAAATCTGTTTTAAGTACAGCAGTGGTCCTGAGATTAATCTCACTTACGCCACTTACTCCTGTGAATCAGGAGCAATTTCACTACAGTCAGGGAAGCTACAGTCATTTGGTCCTGCTGTAAATGAAACTGGAATCAAGCCTTAAGTCTCCCCAAGCAAGTTTGTGATGGCTCAAGCATTTGTTTTACTTCTAAAATAATAACAGTAATTAGACAGTTACCACTGATCTTAAAATGTACATTCGCTTTTTTTGCTGCTACGAGAACACTAAAACCCGGTCTGGCTATTCTGAGGTACTGTAACGCCTGATCCATCCATTCCCTTTCAAATGGCAGCGGTACCTGGGTGCAACACAGCGATGAACTCCTCCATTAGCTCCTCTTGCCCTTAATGTCTTTCCTGCCTGTGGAACTAACCTAACTGTGCTAGTCCCAGTACTACACAATTAGTTTAGCGTAACAGTCATCAAAATGTACCATGTACATTAACAATGAGTGCTGTTGATCAGCATAGATTTCTAGGAGCATGGTTTGTTATTGATTACTCTAATTATAAAGATTCAATATCTGAGTGTAAAGGAGACTCCATTTAAGTGATGGTATTACCCATAACAGCATCCCCAGTCATGATCTTTATGCTATTACTATACCGCTTCATCTAATTCAGTGAAGAATTAACTTTGGAGATCCCACCCCACTCCTGAACTTGGACAGGGCCTCTCCTGCATGCCTTTTCAAAGTCCTGTGGTGGGTCTGACTTTATTGACCTCTATTTTCACCCCATCTTTCATAGAAATCACTTTTGGGTTTTGTTTTGGTTTGGTTTTTTTTTACTTAATTTACATACTGTGGTGAATGGAGATAACTGTGTATAGGAATGTTTGTTGGTTTTTTTAATTGTCTACGATAGCTTACGCATTTTAGGAGAGTTCCGGTACTCATTTACTAAGATTTAATCAATCTGTTAATTGAATTTCCAATCCCTCCCACCACAAGCAAGTCAGCTCCGAAGAGCGCTTACTGTGCATTTGGGACATTTCTGTCATACGCTTCTCTTTGTTCAACTGTCGCCAGAGGTTCTTGCTCAGTAACGATGTTTTGAGAGAAATAGTAATTTTGTTGGTCTGGATTTATTAGAAAAGAAAAAAGTATAATGTTTACACTTGAAAGAAACTGTAAGCTTTCATCTTTTCACTTAATAATTGAACAAAACACTAAAAGCAACTAGGGGTAAGCATTTCTTAGAATGCAATTATATTATTCACCTGGTTTAAAAATGTTTGCTATTTAAAATAAAAAAAAAGAAAAAAAGTCTGTTTGTTGTGAATTTACAAAAAAAAATCTAAAAAAATTAAGTAACTAAATAAAACAATGGCATAAAAATATAGAAAGAAAAAAAAAAAAAAAAGAATTAAAAAAGCAGCTTCTCCGCACTAGACTAGCTAGGAGCTCCAGATGGCAGGAGCTATCTCTTCAAGACTGGGCTGTAATCACAACTGTAAAAGAGGAAATCTGACATACGCTTTCACGCATTTGCATGCAGCCATTATCTTCCAAACTATGGAAAGAAACAGTCTTGTTGCTGGCTGAGAAGCACCTCACACACCTCCTCTCTCTTGTTCTGAATGGTGTTTGTGTCAGTCTGCAGCTGTGTATGGTATTATGTCTTATAATCCTGCATCACTTCTATTCTATCCAGTCATATCTAATGTAGAAAATTAGTTTCCAGTGAAAGTAATATGTAGTGCTTTTATGATATTTGTGTGCAATATCCCCTCGTCCATTGAGGATATTTGATGTAAAGGAAACAAACTCAGTTCCACAATAAAATACAAAAGTGGTAAAGTGGTGTCGACATGTTTCTTGTCTTTGTGTATGTGCGTATTTTTAAGTTTTCCCTTTCCTTCAATCATGATTACCTACTATATGGTTTGTTGTTCTTTTTTTATCAAAAGGTCAATCACTATTTAAACACTAGATAAGAACCAATCTCTATTTAGAAATTGGAAAATAAATGCAGAAGATTACTTTTATCTCTTGTGGCGTAAAACATTTACCATGATGTACCATGACGTGGCTTCTTTTTGTTGTTCTCATTTCTGTATCCCTCAGCAGCATGAGAAAACACCTCATTTTCAGTAAGTACCCATTCAAGGGGCTGTGCCTGAGATGATACCAAATAAAGTTATGTCAAACTGAGCCCACCCTGGTTTGGAAAAGAGAGAGGTCTTTTCCAAAGTTGTTGCAGTTTAACAAGAGGGTGCATCTTGTCTCCGGTGGACATGGACCCGTCCCGACTGCTGCTGCCCAGTGATCCCAGCGAGAAGGGATGGAGCATCTGGGGAAGCTGGGCTCTCAGTTTATTTTTTTACTTTATAAAATTGGACTTTTCCTCTGCTGCTGTTAAAGGGACGCTGTAAGATGAGGCTTTCTGCCTTTGCAGTTTTGCTTGCTGCTGCAATGCCTGCCATGGCGAGGTGCAGCAGTCAACACTTACCTTTTTTTAAGCTCAGGGAGATGGTAATGACATGAAAGCAGGTAAAGGCTGGGCCAGCAGGGAGCAAGGGGTGCTTGCTCCCAGGAGAGGCAGTAGCCCTGGGCAATTTCCTTTGCCCTCAACATAGCAGCCTTTTTTGTGGACCCTTCTCCAACTCCAGCTTCTTAAGGTTTCATTTGTAACTTCTCATAACTAATAAATACTGTGCTTGGCCTGAATTGGGCTGAGCATGACGAAGTAGAGAAAAATGAAGACCAGATGAGGGGAGTCAACTGCTGCAAACCTTATATCTCAAATATAATCCTGCATATGTCTACATTGAAGTTTTTTTGAGCTGTTGTGGTAGAGTGGCCTGATGCTACTTAAAATATACTAAAATGATTGTGCAAAACAAACCAGGTCAGGCTTCAACACCAATTATCACCTGCAGCTGCAGGATGAAGTTCTGGATTTGCACAGGTGGGACTACTCATGGTACCTGCAGATAGGGGCAGGCCAGCCTGGCCTGTGGTGTTTGGCTTACTGCTTCCAGATGCCAAATGAAAGCTCCTTTCTTCAACGCAGCTGCTGAGGAGGAGAAATTTTATTTCCACTAGTGTTAATGAACAAATTCCATCAGCTTATGAAGTATTTCAGATGGCATGGGGAAATGATAGTCACTCAGACCTTTTTGGTCTGTCTAAAATGAGGGATCTGTCTTGTGGCATCCTAGACCTGGAGACTGTTTAATACTGATTCCTAGTGTTCAGTGCTTGGGAGGAAATTGTAGCTTTTCATGGTTCCTAGGATGGGGTGAAAAGAGGTGTCCAGGGGTCTCTTGAGTAAGAGCCATGGTGACACCTCATAGATCCAGCTCATTCCCAGCATTGATCGCGGCAAAGCTTCTTGGCTTCCTAGAGGGTGTTTCTGGGCATGCGGCACTTCTGCTGCACAAGCATTGCCCATGTCCTTCACCCAGGGAACAGTTTTTGCCCACTGCCTCCTGCTGTGGCCCCTACTTTCATCTCCCTCAGACACGAGCTGTCTGCACTAGCATGAAACCCCCGGGGCAACGTCCTCTCTTGTGCTGCATGTGCTTTCTTCAGGTTCAGCCCAAAACGACCAGAGGCTGAGTGCCCTCAGCTTGGCAGGGGATTTGCTGGGTTTTTGACTGCATGCTCAGCATCATTTCCACCAGAAATTAAATACTGAGGGGAACTAAAGAACTAAATTGGCAGGTGCTGTGGTTCGCAGAGCCCTGTTCACTGGTTCTCACAGCTCCTTACCACTTGATGTAGCTGCTTCTCTGCAGTTCAACAACTCCAGCATTACTGGCCCCAGTGTGAATAGCTGGCAAAGGCAGGGGCCAAGGCTGCCTGTGCATCTGCTGCCAGCTCCATTGCCAAAACAATTGCATATGCCATGGTTTACACATCATACCACAGCTCGGGCCATCATCTGTGCATATAAACTACACAGAGAAGATAAGTGAAATAGATGGAACTTACCTCCTAACAAAAACAAAGCTAAATACACATAACGATGTCTGAGCTTACACCCTGTTATACCTGTTAAGGTCCAGAAATTCATTTTGACTGCGCTTTTATAAATCTGTTATCTCAGCCCAGCTGCATTACTTCCTTAGCTTAAAGAGTTGAAGGGAATCTAAACCACTGAGTCATTTAAATACTTAATATGAACCCCATACCCCCACAGAGCAAGTCAGTATTTCCAGGAAGAGTTTACAATTTCCAGCGATGTAATTATAGCAGCAGTTACCATGTGTAAGGACCAGAACAGACCTGTAAGTTTCTTTCCCAATTCATTTAAGGGAGGAATTGTCAGGATTTGAAATAAACAAGGTATATTGAAAACTGAATTTTGTCCTGATAATCTAATGTGCTTGTCAATGGGGCTCTAATGCTATTTCTGTGCCTGGGGCATCTGCAATTTAGCATGGGTTGAGTGGACTTGAGTTTATCAGAAATGTTTGAGAACAGCAACAGAGTTAATAGTATGCAATTGCTAGTGGAGTTCAGTGACAACTTTGCGTTTACTGACAGATATATGTATTTCCATGGGGAGATTGACCCAGACTAGATGGCACCATTTTCTTTTAGTACCATGTTTAGTATCTTAAGTTACTCTTGAATTAATGTTTTGTCGCTAATTCTTGACCTACACTTCATTCTCCACAGTTTTATTTTGAAGGAGTCACTGTCCCAAGTTCAGGGTGTTCATCATGTATGTCAGCAGTAGTTTTTCTTCTACAGTCAAAGCACCTTGTCCTCATCTCAACATTTCCCACCATTACATTTCTGGGAAGGTAAATTTAACTTTACTTACCACAGACATTCTCACATACTCACTAGAAATACATTTTGCAAGGTCCAGTTGTAGTTTCCACGTAACAGCCCCCCAGCAAAACCAGTAGCAGTACTTGCAGTCAGCTGCTTTTCAGTGGACCTCATCGTGCACCCCTCAAAGTCAAGGGTGCTATTCCCTTGTGTAGCTATGACTTGAACTTCCTGAGGAGGTGAGGGAAGAGAGGACACTTGCTGACCTGTGCCCCGGGCTGTCTTCTGCCTATCTTGGTGGCACACTGACAGATGCTCAGGTCAGAAACCCCCTTGCAACCAGGCAACCTTCATCTGCAGCTCGTGTAGGTCATCATCGTGGTCCCACAGTTTTAGGGTGACCAAAGAGACCTGGGACAGGCAGGCAAGCGGCTGGGACAGGCTACTGGTGAGGGGACCAGGTGCTTGAAGCTGTGGGAAGGGGCTCGATACCAGTGCTGTGTGTACACACAGCATCAGATCAGGTCTGAGAGCATCCAGTAACCTTACTTGGCAAGGTCGGCTGTTACCATAAATAGGGCCCATCTGTGCAAGGCTTCAGGCAACATTTATTTGAGCTGCAAAGGAATAAATATGTAATTTTCCTCTTGTGAATAATGGATAATGACCTTCACTGCTTCACTGGAAGTGTTCTGCCAGTGACACTTGTGGGAGGAAGAGTTACATATTTGCTTGTCTTATCAGCAGCATATTTGGTGTCTGCCATGGATTCCAGTTGGGAAGCTGCTTTTTGAATTAAAAGGAAGAGCTTTAACCTTTAAAGTGCTGGTTTTTTTCTCCTAACAGCTGCCAAATTGATGCCAACATACCAAAGAGGCTTTGCATTCGTATTGGTTTCTGTTTCTTTTGGCTAGTATTGTTGAAAGAACGGTCTCTCCCATGCCCAGGGAAACATGGGAGAGCTGTTAACACTGTCTAGCGTGTGCAAGTCTGGCAATGCTTTACCATAAGCATTAATGCAGGCAGGTAGTATTTCAGTTGCTGGTCACCTTGTTTGCATGCACAGCTCAGTGACTGTACATGCAACTATATAGCTTCTAGCACTGTGAGGTTTTTTTTCCCTCTGCTTTTAGCTATACAGACACCGCTATAATGACTAGGGAAATTATTAAAAGATTTTCACGAAGAAAGATGCACTCCAGTGATTCAGAAATATACTGACAAGGGAGAAACTGCAATACCTTTAATCCAAATCACAGCTGTAGTCACAAACGAAACAGGATGTGAAGGAACATTTCTAGGAAGGAGAGGTGATCCAAAAGAAGGAGATAGTGTTACTAGGAAGAAAGATTTTGGTCTGTCCCCTCCAGGAAATATTTTGCCAGTCCCATCCACATACAGAAAGGTCTAGGAGGCAGCTGTCTGAAACAGTGCAGCAAGGACCAGCAACATTTCAAAAAGCTTGAGAGTGCCTCAGCGAGGAAGCGCTCATTGGGTTGTGAGCTCCCACTGAATGAGTGCCAGGGTGCAGGACTGGATGAACTCAGCAGCTTTTTGTGTCTGTAGAGTACAAAACTATTTTCTTTTTTTTTTTTTTTTTTAATATCCCTCCAGGAAATATTTTGCCAGTCCCATCCACATACAGAAAGGTCTAGGAGGCAGCTGTCTGAAACAGTGCAGCAAGGACCAGCAACATTTCAAAAAGCTTGAGAGTGCCTCAGCGAGGAAGCGCTCATTGGGTTGTGAGCTCCCACTGAATGAGTGCCAGGGTGCAGGACTGGATGAACTCAGCAGCTTTTTGTGTCTGTAGAGTACAAAACTATTTTTTTTTTTTTTTTTTTTTTTTAATATGCGTATATACACACCTATCCACATTCTTCCCTTATGTTTCAGCAGCAGCAGATGAGAAGCTGCTGTATGACTTCTCTGCCCCCTCTTCTAAAGGCAGCCAGCTGCCTCACAGCGGGTGATGGCTATCACAGGAGTGCACACAAAGCTGCAGGCATCTGCACTGATGGGCTTTTGACTACCTGCGGCCCAGTTTCACTCCTAGGTGTTGCTTACAAGTGGTCTTCAAACTTCTAAGAGTAATCCAGCAAGCAGCTGACAAACAGGTTGTGTGTGCTATGTGATTTATGCAAGGGGGCGAGCAGTCAAGTCTATCTTACTTTTCCTGGAGTGAAAAGGAGAAAAGCAGGTAAGCCAAGCTGAGTTAGTTGATACTCTGTTGACTCTTCATGCTGCTGCGTTTGTGGTGGAAAGCTACCGTCCATGTCTCCCTTAGGAAGCCAAGCACGTGCCCGAGCAGCACCTGTCTGTGAATTACCTCGTCTCACAATTTGTCTGTCTCGCTGTTGACCTTGCTCAAAGCTAGCAGGTGGGAGAGCACCCAAGAGGAGCGTACCTTCCTCCCCTCCCTCAGGCATCAGTTGCTAATTCCTGTTTCCAGCCTCTTAAGACTGAGCTGTGTCCAGGGGCCTCACACCTCAGGGTGCCCGAGCACTTGAGACCCCGGGCTGCTTGCTGTCCGCAGAGCTGGGGGCACGCTGCTGCCTGAGATGAGGGTGAGGAGCAAAGAGACACGGCTGGCCTCCTTGGAGAAGGGGAATAAATAAATGTGAGAGGACATACTACGGGGGGAACTTGAAGGGCATCAAGGGTGAGGTCAAAGGAGAAGCAGCGATGAGGACTGCTGGAGAATTCAAGGGGGTGCAGGAAGCCCTGTGGGCAACCTGAGGATTTGCTAGGTGAGAAAACACTGCTCTGGAAGCTGGTTGCAACTGAGTGAGAGTGGTGAGGCCTGGGGTGGGGAGAAGCAAGAAGGAGGCTACTAGGCCATGGAAATACTTGGCTGGGGCATGAGAGGGTGGGAGGAGGGGCCCTGGTGTGCAGCTGGCCCAGCCTGTGGAAGTGTCACAAGTGGTTTCTCACTCAGGGTTGATACCAGGGGGAAAGATAAATGAGAGGGCTTGGCAAAACTTTTGGCTTCTTAAGCCACAAATGGTCTGGACCCTCTGCTACAGGTCTAGGGTTTGGTGTCCTTCATCTCGCCCCAGGAATCTGCTTTGCCACCTGCAAAGTATTTGGCAGGGAAACCCCCCTCTCCCAAGGGCAGAGGGGGATACGGAGGAGATTTGGAGGAAGGCAGAGAAAGGTTGTATCTACACTGCGTATGTTTAGTCTTTGGACCAGGATCCAAGCATTCAAACCCCACAGTCTGAAAGTTAACCCCTGGGGTAAAACAAGGAGGCAACCTGTAATATTCATCAACAGGCTACTTGGAGCTTAGAAGAGGATTTTCTTCTCCTGTTGCTGTAATAATTAAGTCTAAATAACTGGAAAGGGAGGTTTGCTGTAGGGGAAGTGAAGCGTGCTCTCCGAGAGCGGGGGGCAAGGCAGCTGGCAGCTTGCTGGAGCTCAATTAGCATTAGGAGCCTGGCCTGTCTGCTGGGCAGGGCAAGGGAGGGCGGAGGTGAGGCTTCTTGTGCTGCCAAGAAATGGATGCTAACACGAAACAAGGAGAAACATGGCAGTGCCCATTGTGGCCTGGCCAGACAGTGTCTCGTAAGCAACAGGGTCAGGCAGCTGCAGCGGCCAGAGGCGGTGTGTCAGCAAGGAGGGTCTTAAAATTGTGCTGGTGTAGAGAAGATCCCAGGAGGGAGAAATGGTGTCTGCAGAGAGAAGCTGAGAAGGGAATCAGGATGCAGGAGTGATAGTTAACGTTTGGATGTACAAGCTGTTTTCCGATACTGAAGAACTGACATACGTGGTCAGGGAAGGGACACTTTGTTCTCCTGTGGCTGGACTAAGAGCGATGACCTTTTTAAAGCCACCAGTTTTGAAGAAACTGTTCTAGGAGTGCATTTAGCCTCCTACTCTCCCTTAAGGCTCCCTAACTTCTAGTAATCAGAAAGTATTTAGACCAAGAAAAAGGAAAAAAACTTCAGACTTGAGAAAGTTGCCCAGGGAAGTTCACTGCTGGTTTAGTTAGGCCAAGCCACAAAATCACTCACATACTGGAGACAGCATTCTCTTGCTGCAGCATGGGTGAAACTATGAGGCTTGCTTGACAAGATGGGGTGAAGGACCTTACTGCCAAGTTCTTGGATGTGAAAGAGCCATCAGGCTCTGAGTGCATTTGCTGGGAATAAGAGAGGCATGTGGTGCACGTAGTAAGGTGTTTTCCTACACTTAAAACAAGTTCACTTCACAGATTTGCAGTGTGTTCTCATTGGATGCACAGTGAATATGTGATGGGAGTTTTAGCACTCTAAGACTGGACAGGTGCATGATAAAACTGGAAATGCTTATCAGACCCTGTGGTAAAGCACAGTGAGACAACGCTGTTGTTGCCATAACAAGCTCCCATACAGCAGAGCTGTTGCTAGGGTCTCCCTATTTTCAAGGAATTTATCCTGCCATGAGCTGCATAAAGTTGCTGGCTGCAGCTGATGAGATTCAGGGGTGATGGGGAATGTAAGCAGGGATGGATGCTGATGCAGCCCACAGCCAGCGCACGATGATCCTTTCCTCCCTTGCCCTTTCCTTGTGCTCTGTGTGAATAGCTACATTGTTTTACTGATCTGAAAAATGGGGCATGGGACCATGTACACAGCTGAGACAAGAAGGGAATTAGGTCAAAACCCCTATGAAACAGCACCCAGAATATAAAAGGAAACTGCACTGCAGTATGAGACTCCTCGGTGTGTCCTGAGGTGATTGTGCATGTTTCTCTACTGACCTTAAAAATGGAGCAAAGCAGCACTCGTAAACTCAGAAATTTCTAACTTCCTTACAGGAAAAGCACATCTGAGTGACTGTACAAGTGCTAACTCGCTAGGCTGAACCTCTTTAAAGTAGTTTTAAAAACAGACCAGTTAGGCTTCCAACTCCATGTATAGTACCCTGAATTTTCCAAATGGGTTGGGAAAGAAAAAGCAACCAATATACGTTAATCCTCTTAGCATCTGAAGTTCAGAGTAGCCAAGGCATTCTTTCTGTGAGAAACCCCTACTGAAACAACTTGTGTTTGAAATTCTTCCCTCTTCTTTTGTTCCTTCCACCCTCTACACCTTTCATCACAGGCAAGCTACTTCTTATGCCTTTGTTTCTTTGTGTTGCCTCCATCCCACCCGCTGCCTAGCTGATGGCAGGAGGAAAATATATCATATACAGGATGAAGATTTCTAAACCACATGCGCTTTACTTCAGGAAACAGGCAAAATGGGAAAAGTTTAATTTGCATATAGCAGTTACATATTGTCACACTTGCAGCAGGATTGAAGTGAAACATTAATACGGGTGAGCACTTCAGTTCGCTGACAGAGGAATGCATACCACTCTGGTAGTCTTTGAGTTCCAGTACTAAGCAGATGCTTCAGCTAGCTTCCTAGCTTCCATTTCCTGCTTAGCCTTTTCTCTCATCTCTCTCTCTCTCTCTGTGAGAAGTGCTTGTTCTTGCTCCCACTCCTTTAGCTTCTGCTCGTGTTTTGCAATGTCTTCCACTTCACATGCTGGCAGCTTTTCCTTGACAAGCTGGGTGGTCAGGGTTAACAGGCTTTCAGATTCAACCTTGCCAAGTGAATGCAGCTTAGAGTACAGCTCCTGTCATAAAAAGGAATTTGGTGGGGAGTGAGAAGGAGAGAGCCAGTCAGTCACAAAATAATCAGCCACAAAATACTTCTCTGTAACAACCAGTACATCACTGTTTGAATCTAACTATTAGCTAGGCTATACAGGCCAGGTAACTATTTTATCCCAGCAAACTGTTTTGACTGTGGTAGCTGGTACCATTTCTTGAAATGGTAGGATAATTTTTTGAGCAATGAAACTAAAACAATGAGGTTTCATTTTAATTAACCATTGAGATTATCTTTATTTTTCCAGATTCAGTCATCTGGTATTAACAAAGATCAGCTGACCAGTCAACAACAATAAATACAATCTAAAGACCTTGGGTTTGTGTCTTATCCCAAAACCGGTTGAATTATTTGCTCCGCACCGGCTGCATTAGCATCCCTACTCAACAGACACACATCACTTTAAATGCTCTCTTGCTAACAGCATACTAAGTAACTCCCATGATTTTTCTTCCCAACAGTTACTGTGATCTGAGACTTGACTGTGCTTATACAGTCTATGTATAATGCTAAAGCAAGGGATATTTTTTCAGGAATACTCTACACTGAAAATAAGAGCACAGCTTCAGTAAGAAACTGTGCAGTATTTCTTTCTTGAGCATTACTTATCTAGATTTCATGCAGCATAAAAATGTTAATTCACTTAAGATGATGAATCATCCAGTGAGACTATTTCTGGCTTTCTGGATCTGTAGCTTGATGGCTCACTAACAATCTGATTAATTGCCTTAAAAGTGCAGATAAACAACCAAGGAGTAGTTTCCTGGGGGAGAAAGATGACATGGCACTGGGCAGATTCTCTACCCCTTGCTCACTCATTAGATAGCAAGATATTTTCCTGACTGTTCTTTCAAATACAACGTTTTACTGAGCCCAGCACTTGCAGAAATGTTTAAAGTAAGTATGTGTCCTAAAGAAAAGTACATCCATGCTTCTTTCCTAGGCTCTTTGAATAAAGCCTATTGTTTTGCACTGTAGGATGATGGAAAGAAGATGTGGGGATCATTCACCTCCGAACAAAATGGCAATTCTGGGACCATGCAGATACCCAGACTTCCAGTTATCACTGGAAGCTTATGCACTGTGCTGCTGGCCCACGGTGTTCCTTTACCCCAGCCCACGCTGGCAAGAATCTGCAGGGGCACTGCCACTCAGCTCTGCACTGTTCTTATGCAGGGAACTATGATGCCCCCTCTGAGGCGTCTCCACTTCTCTCTGCCTTAGCCAACAGAAGTACAGGCTTTCTTATGTTTTGCCAGACTCTTGAAGGTTTGACCTGGACAGAGGGCAGATTAAAGACTCTTTAAAATGCTAGGAATGCAAGTCTGAGGGGCTTGGGTATTTGGCTCTGTCTGGTTTTTTATTTTATGATAAAGAATGAAAACAAAACCAATGGTTTTGAAGCTAATGAACTAAAACCAAACCCAGAAATATTTAGATGCATTCATCTCTGCTTTGTTTGAGATGTCAGTAAGTATACAATGCATCAGTGAGAAACATGAAGGCACCACACGTCTTGGGTCTGGGGAAGGAACCTGACAGCTACGCTCATGTTTACAGATTAGATATTCAGTTTAAACATAACTGGTTTAGATCCTTCAGACTCTCGCAACTAACCACTACCAAGGATGTGCTAAAAAAGGGGTTTTATGCACTGAACCCAAGCAGTATGAAACTGATCTAGAGAAAGGCAACAAACTGAAAACTAGCAGGACTTCTCTCCTAGGCCATTACGGGTACCACTGAACTCCTGGAATCTTCCCTGCTCTGCTGAGATACATTAGTGAAACTAATTTAGGAAAGCAGCAGGCTCAATGTCCTGCAGGTACCAAAAGGGCACATTCTTAAGTGGCTAAATCATTGATTTTTATAAACAGTCTCCAGGGCTCTGCATGCAGTTAGAGAAGGAGCACTGCTTTTAGGGAGGATGTTCCCAGCATTTGTGTGATGAAATGCTTGCCCACTGATCGTTGACACAGATGGAAGGAATTGCCTTAGGAACACTGTACTGAGTAGTGAGCCTCAGCACACAGGGATTTGAAAACAGGTAATTACCACACGAGTAAGAGTGTCAGAGAATCTAAATTACAGCTCTAAAGGCTTTATCTGGAAAGAGCCAAATGCCCTCAAGTCCCATTTGGTTTACTCGAAGTGCAGGACATGCTGCCTCTTACAGATAATACCTGTTAGGCTACCGTGGCTTTTTCAGGTACTTCCACAAATGGCTGTTCTGAAGGTTGGTATGAGACATGGAGTCCAAGTATGTGTATAAAAGCCATGCAGAACAAGCTACAGTTCTAGACAGGAACTGTACGTCTGGAGCAAATACGCATGCTTTACCTTGCATACCCAGGTGTATGACTTGTGAAAGAGAACTGGGCAAGGAGGAGACAGAAGTAATTGGTTTTGACCTCAAGGAGAAAAACTGGGACATGCTGGCTAACACAGGGTTGGACAAAGTGTTTTCAGCAGCAGAAGTGCAAATCCTGTGTTGGGGTTACATCACATGAGAGGCAGATGATCTCTGCTGGGACAGCAGCTGTGAATGCCAACATCACCAGGCTGCTTCAGAGCTGCCACCTTCCCTCAGTCTTGTGTGGATTTCTGCTGAACTTCTCTTCCCTGTGAACTATGCCTGTAGGCATCCAGGGGCTCAACTTGGAAAACTGGCTGGTGCTGGCCTGATGGATTTGAGAGAAGAGTCTGAGAGCTCTTTCAGGCTTAGCTGAAATGGCATTTGTCAGAATTTGAGAGCTCCTTTTCTCATCCAGACAAAGAGAAATTGTGGCTTATTTGCATATAAATTACTGTTGGGTGCCTAGACTTCACATGAGGGTTGTGTCTTTCTTATATTCAGACTTTTCTAGTGAGAGCTTAGCACTAAGCATAGGGACTGTAGTTTGTTGGCTCAAAGTCATGGCCAAACCAGGGAATGCCTGAACTGTGGTTAATTATGGAACTTGTGGAAAGGTTGAGGTGAGAAGAAAACTACCCTCTCAGCACTAGTCTGTCCCCAGCCTGACATTTAGAACTTGTTTTGAGCACTCTGCATTATCTTCTTCAAGGCCAGACAATGGATAGACAATGAGAGACTCATAAAAATGTCTCATTCCCTCCTTCAAAGGGCACTTGTGTTTACCTAATTCACTGTAATTCATCCAGGCACTAATTATCACATGCTGAGCACCCACTGATTCCCAAATACTTTAATTAAAAAGTTCTAAGTGCCTACAAAGCAAATTTAATATCTAAAGATTAGTGGCAAATAATTTATGTAAATAGAAATTAAAGAAAGGAAAAGCATGTGTATGTGAGGTGAAACCATAGGATACTAGTCTTTTAACTTCTGAAATTTCTTTAGAAGAACGACAAGCTGTATCCAGAATAACTGTCCAAGGTCATGAGAACAACAGTGGAAACTGATGGGCTATGGAAAGAGTACTGCTCCTCAAACTATAAGCCAGATTAGTTTCAACCTGCGGTTATTTGATTTTTACCACAGCAACAAATCACAGATGATAAAAATAAAATGAACTCGTTATATAGCTATGAGATGATCAAGTTAAATGTACTCATTATATAGCCGTGCCCTAATGAACAACTGTTTGTGTTTCATATTGTTATCATCAGCATGACGAACTAAAGATAAAAGGGAGGCAATATAGACCTACTTAATTGCCCAGACTGAGAGTATAGGATGCAACATTCCTGCTTAACCACAACATATACAAATGGACAATAAATTCAGGATGGTCTTATGCCTATTACAATTTATTTTAATGAGCAAGAGCCCACACAAGGTCAGATAATGGATCTCTAATGACATGCCACTTTTGCAAACAGGATTGGATTCATCATTTTGATGTATGAAAAGTGAAGATAAAATCCCAGCAGACATACAAAAGACAAGTGGCCTTAAGCATTTATGTCTTTGTAGGCTGCTGCTTCCTGTTTGAAGAAGTGAAAATGTAAGATGGCAGCAGTTTCAAATATGCCAGGTAGGACTCCTGATGCACTGAAGGGGTGTCAGTCTACTAGCCATAATAAACCAGCATACATATTTTCTAGTTTATATTATGGAGATCTGCTATGGCTTACAATATTTAGATAAATGAAACTCTCTTACCTTGAATCGGCTGTAGTATTCAGGTGCTTTAGACTGCTCTGTTTCTTCTGATTCTGCACACTGTGACTTCTGCTCTAATTTCTTGACTTCTTCAGATGATTCTGGACCAGGTTTTGCCTCAAGGACAGACTGAAAAATGGTCTCCAGAGCATCAATCTGAACAATCACATTTATCATTGTTAGCATAAAGTTTGGAAATACAGTCTGGGTAACACCACTGTCACATTTACAAACAACTTCATGAGTTACCATGTATTTTGAGATTACTACTGTGTATGATAAAAAGAAAAAAAGAATTCTAAAAGGAAAGGGGACTGATTCTTTGAAGAATTTTGTACTGTACTTAGGACCTTTGGGTTTGGACATTAAATCCCTGCAACAGAATACCGCCACTGCCCCCTGTCAACAGTAAAACTCCCCATGACTCAGATGCTGACTGGTATTTGCAGATCTGTCAGGCATTAGGCTAATGTCTCCTCTTGGCCTGGTATTCCAGCCATAAATACTAATGCTACATGGTAGTCACTGTGGTAACAGCACTAGCATGACACACTATCACAGCTACATCTAAATAAAATGTTACTATCAAGTGTTTGAACAATATAATGTGTAATAGATCATCTCAATACCTCTTTGGTGAAAAGAAGCAGGAAAACCACCTGTTCAGCAACAAGAATATTCATTCCTATCATTAATTTGATAATTTTAACAGGAAACATGGAAATGTAGGCATAGAATGCACTGGTATAGGTATATTTTTAACCTGTGACACCTCTAGTCTCCTCACGCTTTTGCCTTTTGAGGTAGTAAGAGAATGATCCTCTCCTAATCTAACTGCAGTTGTATCAAAAGAATGCATTAGCTTCACTAAGGGACTTGGTAAATTATTTCTGTATGTATCATTGACACAAAAGATGGAACTGCTATATGGATACTGCTGCTGTTTTGGGAATAACATGATCTCCATAACTGGAATTATTGGATGCAGACTGCCTGCATTTGAAAGTTCAACTTTTAAAAATGCAAAGAGCTTCCATGAATCCTAATTCTGAATGTTTATCAGTAGGATGGACTAACTCTGAAACCCTTGAATCTGTGATGCTTTCTCCAAGCAAAAGGGATCTTGATACTTATGGTTTCATCTTCCTAGCATAAGGATATAGTGCTAAAGGAATAAAAATTAGGCTTATTTGAAATAACATTCTTGACACTGAAAGGTGATCTTTAAACTAGCAGCACTGAAAGAGAATGAAATAACCAATGAAATAATAACTATGTGCTTGGAAATACACAGACTCATTTAGAGACTCAGACAATTAAAAACCAAAACTTGCCTTGCTTGTTCGCAGTTAAACAATATAGCAAAATACTAAAAAAGTATTTCTATTACGTTGTTAAGATAGTAATGCCAGAAAGAAAAGAGATACCCTCCTAGTCAGAAATGAATGGAAGCTTAAAGCCTGAAAGAAAAGTGACTGATAATGATTGGGCAAATCACTTGAAAATGTTTACACCAAAACTGCACAGTTATAATATTACATTTTGGAAAAGAACCAAGTTTGCAAAACCAGGGCCATGTCTTTCTCACATAACTCTGTGATTGTGGAGGCATGCAAGGACAATGATTTATAGCATGGCCCATACTTCTCAGTGCTATGATACAGATCTACGAGAATTGCATAATAATCAACCTAGTCCTGCCCAAGACAGGCCCAGGATACTACAGGAAAAAAGGGTTTATGGCACTTGAGGTTGTTTCTGTCAAATCTGCTGCTGAATTCAGTGGAAGTTCACTGATCCCGATATTGACCTGGTCAGTGCTCTTAGTCCTTCACCCTTAGGAATACTGCATTTTAGTTTGAAATAGTAATTAAAAATACCTTGTATGTATTTTAATAGTAAAATCTTAATAAGAATTTAGGTAGAAAAGGCCAGAGGATGCAAATTAATACACTGTAATTACTTTACACCAGCTAAGGATATGAACCAACATATTTTCCTTGTTTTCTTTTCTGCACTGGGGTCACAAAAATGCATTAGAGAAAAATTATTTTGATAAAAAAAAAACATCCAGGCCTGCTCTTGGTCCTCACCTTGGTGAAACTTATGTGACTTGCACTGTTTATATATTGCTACCTAAAATCCAAATGAGGCCAAGTATCTTTTCAGGGAAGTTTCTGTGTAGCTCTCATGGTCATTGCTTTTTGGGCTCTACTACTGGATTTGTACAGAGACACTTGCAGCATTAGCACTTACTTTACAAGTTCTTAGTTGTTCACTGAAAAAAGTAAAAAGTGTCTCTGCGAAGAAAGCCTTGCTAGGTATTACTAGCATTTACTATTTTCACAGTATCAGTATACAGAAGGATGAGATCTTTTATGGACCTTTTTTACCACAGGCACAGCCTTGTACAGATACACTAGGATGTTCACCTACAATCCAGAGCAAGTGGAGGACTTCCTTAATTTGTCTACGGTTTGTAAGAAGAAAAAATCACAAGCGTATTAGGCTGACTTCTTCAGACTTGAAGTAAGGAAGAAATCCCTGAAACAACACACCCGAAGAGGTAACTCAAAATGGTGGAAGTTGCAGATGTGACCATTCCTTCCACTGTCCAGTATTGCACAGAGCTGCTTCTGAGCATGGAGGACAGAACCTGCTGAGCCTTTGTTCGTCAAGGGAAATGCAGAGACTGCAAGCCTAGTAGTGATGCTAGCAAAAAAGCAGACTCCCATCACCAGAGACACCTTCAGGAAAGAGTACCAAAAAGAGGAGGTGAGACATCAGTGCTGTTTCAGCCCATGTGGTGGTGGTTTCCTAAGTTACTCCTCCCAAGCTGTCTGATTCCAGGATTAGCCTGATGCCCCACAGCACTCCTAAACCCCAAGTCCCTTAGTCAGTGCCAACTTCACAAATAGACTGAATCCATCCATCCTCCCCAACTGAGGGCACTGCAACTCTTCTAGAAATCACTCTACACAGTTTTTGGACCAGTATCACTCAGGACACTGTCATCTCAGAGGGCACAGAATACATGGAATTAGCCAGGAAGCCACCTTTGTTTCCCATCCCCACAGGCATGTTCTTCCTGTGACACAGACCCAGATGGCTCTATAGGGAGGAGAAGGCTTAGGAAACAAATGGTTTGTGGCAATAAGAGACACTCATTCCTGAGGACATGCCAGTAGACATCATCACTGGCTCATCAGCTGAAGCAGTAGCTCTGATCTAAACATTACTTCTTCTGTCTTTCGAAGACCTCTGAAGTGTTGCTGGGCCTGTTCTCATTAGCAAGGCACAGAATTCACAGATTTTACTGGAGTTTGGCTTGTATGAAATTCCCTCTGTTCAGCAGGTTATAGCCTTCATACTTACAGCTTCTTTGCAGATTTTGCTGTCCCCTGACAATGAAGCCACGTTCTCCATCACTTGCAAGGCTCTATTCAAGTATCCAGGTGTCCACATCAGTGGCATTAGATTGTATACAGCTCTTAGCCCTTTATTCAACTCCACTTTCCCTGTGATAAAAAAATACTTCGGTGTTAGTATTCAACACTTAATGGAATTCATATGTGTTGGCTCTGGTTTTTAGAAGTAACAGGAGGTGTCTTGGCTTCTGTGGTAAATACAACACACTCTACTACAATGCTGCTGACAGAACTGCTATTACCTTATTTTATTAAGGTGCCTTAATTTTGCCCAACTTCATAGCTATTACACATTTGGTTCTGGTTCCTCCCCATTCCCCCTCCTTCTTCACCTTTAAATTTTGTCCAGATGGAAAATAGGAAAAGTGGTCAGGTTTTCTGGTTGTCTGGCAGTTGTAACAGCAGCTCTGAGCAGAATGTCTGCAGATCTCAGACAAATGTCTCTTTAGCCTTCAGGGACTGACTGTGTGCCATGTGTGAACTAAATCTGAGGCTCTAGACTCACCTCTGCGGCCTTTAGGGTCTACTCACACATGTGTCATGGCCAGACTGTACAGTATTTACAGCACATGCTCTGGCTAACTATACAGCTTAGTACCCCTATTTTTGATGGAGCTTCCTGAGAGGAAATATGGGAAACCTGCCAAAATGAGATTTTGGTTCTTGATTTAGGACTTTCTGTGCAACAAGGTCTTCACTGTCTTTAGCAGGACCCTGTGATGCACAGCACCACTGACAATGTGGCTTTTCTTTTGATGATAATTACTAGAGAACACAGAACTCCGACATAATAGAGGAAATGTACATCACATTGGTGAGTACTAATTTATAAGTTCAGGAAAAGCAAGGTAATAAGTGCACAGACAAAGCTCATGGACTACGGCTAAATTAAAATAGCTGAGGTGCTTGAGGCCACTCTGTGCCCTCTCTCGCAGGTCTGTTCCATTAGCGTCGGCACAACTGTGCAATACATGACATAACAGTAAATAGCTTTTGATCTACTAAATGTCAATGTCACAGAACAAGTACTACTGCTCACAGGAAACAGTGAAGTGCATTTTTGAAATACAGCCACTACTCGACCAATCTATATGACATAAAAAACACCCCGAACTGAATGTTAACTGGACAGCAAAGTCCCTAATTGTATCAGTATCTCCACCGGACAGCTCTATGGAAAATCCCGCTTTCAAATTAATTTTCACATTTATCTCCCTTTTTGACTGAAAATGAGTATTCTGCCTTAGTCATGATAAATCTGAATCAGCATCCCAACTCTGCCATTACACATCATATTTTGAGGCCACATTTTAAGAACAAGTCCACTTTTTATTACCCTGAATAAATTCTAGAATAAATTATAATGCAGTAATAGAACAACTGCATAACGATAAATTTTAAATTAATTAATTACTTTCTAGTAAATAATAATTTTGTAGAGAAGGATAAAACCCATCTGCATTATATTCCTCTAAAGGTTAGAGGAAATTCAAGAATTGCTTACGCCATTTGCCACTCCCCTCCCCTGCAATTCTGGATGTGCTCTGATCTAACTGCTCTTTAATAATATAGCATATCATTAGCAGTAAAGACTCCTTAACAGATACAGGGTAAAGGCACTTCTACCTGCTGTTCACAGCAGAAATATTTACTTTACAGTGAGTAGTAAATGTTCTACGCGTGGTGTTTTTCAGGCTGTGCTCTGAACTTCTCGAGGCTTAAGGATTATTTTAAGAAGCTCACTACCCAGAAACAGTCTACTGTCCATAACCTTAAATTTGTGTTATGGAACTCTATACTTTTAGGGTTTTTTAAAAAATTTGTTGGTCCACAAACAAACCAACTCTACTGTTCTTTAAGAAAGTCTTCTTTCTTTCAGCTGCAAATCCAAACCTACAAGGAGCCCCTAAGTTGGTTCTGAAGCTGTCTGATAAAAGGCATACCATTCAAAATCAGTACTACCCTCCAGGCTTACAAAATAGATTCAATCTTACCTCTGAAATTGTTCCTTCCACTATTTCTGCCTTTTTTTTTCTTAGCCTCCTTGATTACATTTTAATAAAGCAAAGATGCCAATTTAATTCAGCCACTAAAGACAAGAGGGAAAATATGACCGTGAAGGAGGCAAAACTTACCAAGGAATCCATAGCCATACAGCTGGGAGCTAAAGCCCACAGTGCTTGTTTGCTTTAAGCCCGTAAGCACTAGTGATGCTCCAAGATTTCTCTCCTCTTCCCACTGCAAATAATGTAAACTAAGTAAGTGTCCCTTGACAAACACAAACATAAAATGGCAGCAGCCAAAGACAGCACACATGGCTTTCATCAGATGTCTTAGCAATAAAGAATCATTAAACATGTCTAGCGTTCAGAGTTGCAGTATGTATGTACTGAGGAAGAGTGCACATTATACTGAGGAATACCTCTCTTTCCAGAGGACAGTAAGATGTGAGAGGTTGAGATTTTGCACGGGGGTCAATCGCTGCATTTCCTTCAGAACAGAAGGTTACACTGATTTACACTGGCCAAGCTCTGTCTCTGTCCTGTATGTCCTACCACTTGCTTCAGGCTAACACTGCTGAAGAAAAAAAATTGCACAGCTTCTGTACTACAGCAGCCTTTTCTTTTAAGTATGTGGTAAGATACGTGCTCCACTATCCCTCGCTAGAACAGGAAAACTCTGAGAGTAGAATAAGCTGCTAATGGCTGCTCCGAGTCCAAAATCTGCACTGTGAAAAGAACATATGCAGCTCACCAAGACCACTGTATGCCGCAGGATTTAGAAGTACAGCTGTCTCTCCAGCTAGAGAGAAGTGCCAGCTGTCTGAGCCAGACCACCAGTGAAGGCTAAAGAAGGGCACCCAGTCAGTAAGTACATTAAAACCACAAGAGTAGTGTGAATTTTGTTTTGCTATGGGACAGTACAGTACATTTTTCAAGACCAGAGAATCACAAACATCAAGGATAAATGTCTCTCTACTGCAAGTGCAAGGAGCTGAGCAACTCCCATTGCTAAGAAAATGAGGAAAAGGAAGCTATAAAAAGCAATAGAATGGAGGAAGTCTGATTCTAACACATGGGGTTTGTGGCAGGGTACTTCAGCATCTTGTTTATTACTTTATGACCTGAAACAAATATCACTGGTGAAAGGAAGAAACCTTCTGAAAAATTCCCTGAGGTACAATGAGTCTTACAAAGCACGAAGGTTCGACCTTACGGTTTAATGTATTATTCAGAGATGTCTTTTCAAAGTAAGGCATTTTTTTGTGTTTCCATTTGGGTGCTACATGAATTTGCATGTTATCATCCAACACAAAATACCATCACCTGTCAGTCAGGCAAAGTATTTGCCTGACGCATAGAAGGGATACAAGGAGATAGGACTGTTCCGTGCTGAAATCAGCAGTCCAGCTGAATGTTATAGGAAAATCATATGCAACTGGAAAAACGGCTTTTAGAGGACTAGGTTCTTTCAGGAGCTAGCCCATTTGGCTCCAAGAGCTGGAGGACCCACAAGAACTTAACATTAACACCTATGCAGTGGAAGGTAGCAATCATACTAATTGTTTGCAGCAGTCAAGGAGGAAACTTTCTGGGAGAGCTAAGGCCAGTCAGGTTCTCAGTGGTGTTTAAAAAGGCAAAAAAATGGAAGCTCTCTATCACCACTGCTATATACATGAAGGACTAACATAGTCAGATTCAGCCCAACATTCAGCTCTCAAAGTTACAAAACATTTCATCAGGCTGCTGGACCCTAAGCTATGGCAAAGGGCCTGTCTTAACAGGACACTGCTGGCTGACCTGTATGACATCCTGCGAAAAAGGAATGGGATTTTCAGGAGCATCCGAGCAGATCTCATAACTCTGTCTACCCTCACTTCTTAAATCAAATACAATATATCAGTACTAAGCATTATGAGGTGTTGAATGGTAATCTGTATGGTGTATACATAGAAAAATACAGCTTATTGCTGTCTTTGGATGAGGTTATTTCAAAATGCGTATTAAGTAAGTCACAGCTACATAAATGCGTTTGCCTTAAATGTGTCGTATGTCCACACAACCCTTACTTGCATAGTCAGCTTTCATGAAATGCTACACATGTTGACAAGTCTTTGCAGTGAGGATACACAAACACGGACAAACACAATGGGAAAATGAGATTTTGTATATGAAAAGCAGAGGGACCAAGTGATTGAGCATAGACTTCTGGGGAATGAAGGTCCCTCTGCTTTTCATATACAAGTGATTGAGCATAGACTTCTGGGGAATGAAGGAAAATACAGAACAGGGCAAACGCACAGTTTTTTTTTTTTTCTTCTTTACTGAAAACTGAAATTATAACCCAATTGAGTAAAACCTGTATCTGTAATATGCATTTTGGAAGATGCTTCATGTAAGACAAATAGAGGCTTCAAGCATTTTCCTTAAGAATGACAACATGCTATTGAAGTCTTGTGCCAAACTACATGAAAAGTGCTGCCTAAACTGATGGACATGGCAGAGCCCTTTGCTGATACCTAACTGAGCTCCTTCTGCAAAGGTAGAATAATGCCACTTCCAAGAGCCTGGACTGTCACATTGGCCTTAAACAAGTCAGATATGAATAAGAAACCCCCAGTCCTCGGAGACAGGAGACATGTTACGAATTTAGTTTTAAAACAAATACATACTAGAAACAATATACCCAAAGTGAAATGGGATAGTAAAAATCCTAGTGAAAATGTTTTATAATTCTGTAACATCACCACTACCAAGCTCTAATGGTGAGCAATACCCACCTTAACAGGGTGACACAGGGTGACATACAATAGGTGACAGTTTTTTTGTGTTAACTGATAGACCCCTCTTAGAACTGAACTGAAATGTCATTTCATAACCTTCCAATGGGCATACATTACATCTGAAAATCCCAACACACCTTCCCTTTCACAGAAAGGAGCAAAAGGAGAGACAAGTTATTTGATGGCTTTTTGTTGTTTCTTTTTTTTTTCTTTCTTTTGCAGTTGTAAAAATAATGAAAAAAAATTGCAGCATTTATTTTCTCAGGTAAACTTAGGGGAAATAAAATATATTCAAGATTGAATGCCCAAGTGACTGCACCATGACACTTAGAAGCAGAGGGTTTATGTATCATTTTTAGTGTGCTGACCTTACCGTATGTTCAGACTTGGTTGCCAGGTACTGGTATAAAACATAGAGAGAAAGAAGCTGTGTTGAGTATTCATCAAAACTTTCTTGCAGCATGATCTCTGTTACTACTGACATAGCATCTATGGAGGAAAACAATACATAATCAGCAAGTGCAAATTTACACAGCTCCCTTTCACACCCACTTATGTTCACTGATACTTTATTGCTGTAGTATTTTTTGAAGTCATTAGGGAGAAAGTTAAAGTTCTCTAATGATTAGTAGTATAGAAATACTCTTATTCACTTGGGTTATTCAAACACACTATGAGAAAGAAGAATGGGTTGAATAGCATGAGACCACAGCAAAGGAGATTTCCAAACTCATCTTAGCTCTACACTCTTCAGTTGGCTTTTCTTTGCTCAGACCTTCAATCATTAACATTTTTTAAAAATCTCTAAAGATGACTTCTTTGTTCTTGTGTTTACATTACAAACAAGAGAAGACTGGCTTAAATTCACTGCCCTTACGGTGACAGGAGGGTACAATGGAGCAGAAATGTTGTCACAGCTCACCCACAGCACTCACTGAGTTCAGCAAACAGTGCTCTGGAGGAGCTCCACAGGGAGTTCTAGTGATGCTCCCTGTCTCGAAGGACAGTTTGTTAAACAAAAGGCCTTGAGCATGTCACAGAAAAGAAATATGGATAGAATAAGGGGGAATTCACAGATTGGGGGGGATCTCAAAATAAAATAAATATGCATATTAAATTGCCATTTAGCAAAACCTTCATGATAAAAGCTACAGACAATTCCTGCAATTATACTGTCCCTTTCAGTTATTTGTTTTTCAAGAGGCTTATGCAAAGAAAAGCTCATTGCAAGTCTACAGTACCAGAAGCCCTGCAGTGAAATGAAAATCTTAAATATCTGTAATCAAACATGAAAGGATTATTCATCTAAACACTTAAACAGTCAATAGTGAAAGACAGGTACCTCAACATGGCAATTCAGCATAGCTGGCTCTCTCCAGTAACAGACAGAAAGTCTAGACAAACAGTTTAGATATGTACCTTTTTGAACAGCTAAATCCCAGGTAAAATGAGCTCTATGAACATGCATTTCAACTCTCCTAACACTCTAATTATCACTAATAACTCTTATGATGTCATTGGCAGGTAAGTCAGACTTGTAAAAACTGGAGAAGTTGGTTTACATTTGGAATGGGATTAATCACAGTGGAAACTGCAAATTGCATGTTTCAGAATTATATAATGAATAAAAACCCAACATAAATTGGATATAAACATGCAGAAAAGCAGTTTAAAGGAAAGAGAAAGCATGTTTTTAAGGTGACTTCAGAGAAAATATGGCTAAAAGTTTTTAATTCAAAGACAGGCTCTGCAGACTTCAGAGCATAGAACTAAGGATGCAGAATTGGTGCAGATTTTCTCACCTTCATACTTCTTCTGCTTTATAAAACAATCCAACAAAATATTGAATGTAAAATTATCTGGGAAAATTCCATACTGAACCTGAAGAGAAGAAGGAAGAAAAATCAGTGCTAAAACCTGCTGTTCAAATCTTCCCAAGCATAGTGCCGCAGGTATCAGAAAGATCAGAACCATGGCATTGCACACTGCTGCAGTGTGACAGTTAGTCAATGGACACAAGGAGGTTAGCACGTTTCCTGTGATGTAGGCCTTCTAACTTTTGATGTACTGGATTTGCTTTGGCATTTTATCTGAGCCTTTGGGATGAGGAGGGGCACTGTCTATCAGGTTTTTATGCCTCTCCTGCATGTAGCACATTTTGGACACCAACGCTGTTTAAAAACAAAAAGCTTCCTGGGAAACAAGAGGAAATAAAAGCTGTAAAGAGCTTTAGCTAAAACTCAAGTGCAATGTTTATTTTTGACAAAGACATATCTGAACTTAAAACCTGGACCTGGCCACAATAGGTATTCCAGGTAAGCCACACTTGTCTCAAAAAGCTGATCAAATATATTCATGGCTTTTCCTTGTAAAAACTTACCTTGTTTTTTAATGTGTATAAGGCTTTGTCTTGTGCACCATATTTTAAGCACTGTCTGATCCAGCTGTGGATGGTCCAGTCTCTCAAGTACCAGCAATTTGGACTATGCCGAAACCTAAAGGATGATAAACCGTCCAGGTGACAACACGACTCTCTGTTGTTACAGAAACAAATTCTGTAATCAAGAAACTATGAGTCTTAGAACTCTTGCCTTTTGTGATCTCAAATATAAATCCTCCTGTATTTGACTTTGCAATTGCTCTCTGTAGAGCTCCAGCTAGGCCTTTCAAGTAAGAGAAACAAAACTTTGATACACTTTAATAGTGTGTTCAAACGGGGGATCTGACCTTTTCACAAATGCATAATATTTTAAACTTCTCACTTTCCAGAAAGCTTACTGCTTTTCCCCTGAAAACACGAATACCATAAAATAGCAGCTTGGTATATTTATGAACGCCAACTGAGATTTCTATAAACACTGTACTACTTTTTAACCTTGTCCTTCTGATTGTGTAACATTGTATTGTTGCTGGTCTCATCAGAGAGCAACACTGCTCCGTGACTGATGACATCAGCAAGTATCAGAATTACATCTGAACCTTTGGAGCTCATGTAATCTGGTGTCTCCCATCCTCTCTAACTCATGCCTCACTTGAGACACTAAAGAATTCACTGTGCCTCAGCACAGGTTGTCTCTGGGCTACTGCATGCTTCATTTGCGTTTTGAAATGCTTCATCAGTGAAGCATGCCTCATGCAAGGGGAAACTGCGAGGGAGACACCCCTCTCGCCTCGCCCACCCCCCTGCACGGGCTGCCTGGCTCCTGGGGATGTTTCTTTAACCTGTTCTGAGACACTTCATGCCATGGCTTCAGCAGTCTTCCCAGGCAACCTACTCCAGTGCTCAACCAACTTGTAAGATTAAATACTTTTAAGTTCAGAGTCTTTTATTTCATCCTTATTCAGACATACACAGTTTGCTCTGTATTTGGAGAAGTTGTGACAAAAAGCATATAGAGCTTTACCTTTGGCAAAGACTCAAAACCAAATTAAGAGTCCAGTGGTAGGAGCTGCTGCCTTGGTCCTGGGCTGAATTTCATACCCCAGTGTGAAGAGATGCATGCAACCTTTCCTTTCTCAATTCAAATTGTATGCGTGAAAAACAGGCTCAGTCTCCAGCAGAGAAGTGACTGCCCATTTCTGCAGAAAACGCCGATCTGAGTTGGGCTCACGTGCAGATGCTTGCAGCCTCAAGCCAAGCTGCAGCACCATTTAGAGGCAGGGTTGGCTCTTCCATCTGAGTGGGCATGCTTTCCAGAACATTTATCACATTAATGTGGCCACCAACTCTCTTTCCCCCCCAGTGAATCTCTGCGTATTGCATCCCACAGCTGAGGGCTACGCAGATGACCAAGCCTGGAAAAGTACTGCAGCCTAGAGAGCTTTCAGAATGCAGGAGACATCCATGCCAAAAGCGGAGCTAAACAACTACACAAAGTCTAAATACATGGTTTCTTAAGTGGCACATGGACTCTTGCCATTAAATTAGAAATTAACAGAAAAAGAAATTACATTACAAACATCCATTTTGTTACTCTAATTGCTTTCCATTTTCCTCCCTCTGGAGTTCAAATATTAGGAACAGCAAGAACGTATATATGCTTTCATTAAAGTCCTGTATCAATAATGCTTACAGGAAGCATCAATTACAGGCATTTGTATTTAATCATATTTTGATGAAACGATTATCTAATTGCTACGCACTGTTTCACCAGCCATTTAGGATGGGTCGGAGTGCAACACCAGCACCAGCAATAAAGCTGCCAGCATCTTTTAAAGTTGCTTCCTTAAATGGTTGATATTGTTTCACATGTGGAAAGCCAACAGATTTGTCTTATAAAAATATGACACTGATGCTCTCAAAGACTTAGGCCTTTCTTTCGATACAATCTTTGGCATCCTTCCTACTAATTAGTTATACAGGAGGGAAGCAAACGTAAAAAAAAAACCAAACCACCCAAAGGTTTTAATGGCTTTGAATATCCACCTTTTTGCAGAGCTGTATTTATTCTCTTGAGTACACCACAGTGATAAGGAGCACTCCACTACCTCCTGCACCTTGGGAATACTACAGCCTATTGTAATGGTGAAATGCTTCTAGGTTTCAAAGTCAAATTGCACTTGGACAGTAAAAGGCCCAAGAGGGATGAGATGTGGTCTAGAAACAGGATGAAACTGATCCTCAATCAACACAGGTTTCTGGAATTGATATGCACAAAATTCAGAGGCATGTTATAAAAACCCTTTTAAAAAAATCTTTGCATGAGCTTTGTAGGGCTGGGACTGATTTGGGTGCGTGTGTGTATGGACAACCATAGGATCTATCAGATATAATTACTATTAAGATCTTTAATTTCAGTCCAGGTCTCCACTGCACTAGGTACTATGCAAATAAAAAGCAAACAGCTTCTCAGCCAGAGAAGTTTCTAGTTAATTCTAATAATTAATTACAAAACCGTTGCCTGGGAACAAAGAGATGGGACTGGTGCCAAAATCTTTCTGTCTCCACGTCAACAAGAATGCAATACATATGCATGTACATGATCCCTCAACACTACACACTTCCATTAATCCACGATGTGGTAGAAGGAGAATTGGAAGTGAAAGGGATACAGGTACATTGCAATCTTTCATTGTTTCTGATCCATACAATGCTGGGATGAGTTCTGTCTCTATTCTACTAGCTGAGAAAAGAAGCCAACAGAGTATCTGTTTTTACAGCTAACCTGGACCAACTAACCAAATGTTGCAGCAGGCATTTTTATTTAAAAGGGAATCAAGGAAAAGAAAAGAGGAGATTGCTGGTCATTTTGACAAGCATTAACATCTTCCTCCTCCTCCTTCTCCACGAAACACAAAACAGGATATAATTAAGCAAGGCAATATGTTCAAGGACAGATGAAAAGACAGAAGGAAACTAAAACTACAGAAAGCAGAGGATTCAGAGTGAATTAAATAAAGGAAGCCTCTAGCAATTTCTGTGTTTAATGGAAAGACCAGGAGGTTATCTTGCAGATGTCTGCTGCTGAAACTAATTTTTCTGAGAACTAATAAAAACCTGAGAAGCACAAGATTCTTGTAATGCGTTCAGAAAAGACAAGCAGAAGCATCCGTAACAGTACTAGGGGAGCTCCCTGTTGGTAGACTTTAATGTTAATGGCTAAAGAATCAATATGGTCATCCTTCCAGTCATTGAACTGCGAACATCTGTCCCCACAGGGAACAAGCGGAGTATCTCTAAGGCAAGGAGTTCCTGAAATATTAAAGTCATTGTGAATTTAATAACACAAAATGCAATGACAGTAGAATTCCCCTTATTTTGGAAAATTATTCAAATGATGCAGTCCAGAAACTTCATTTTCATTAAACCATTGCCTTGTACTTGCGAAATTATTATAACTTGGAAGAGATACAGCAAGTGTACAGCTCCACTACACGGCAACCAGAACATTTTTAGCCAAGCAAGTGCATGCTCTTTCTTGCTCAAAAACTGACCAGCACATTGGGCTAAGAACACATTTTTAGTTTACTAGTTTCCTACATGAGGCCCAATTGCTCATTGTTTACAACAATGCTGAAGTACTCATGCTGTGTTAAAGAAACTGAGCAATGGAAAAGTTTATCAGATGCTGAGAGTGCTTTACAGAGCACTCTACTAATACAGCAAGCATGACTGACTTCTACTGGTGCCCTCCCACACTTCAGAAAAGCTGAGTCACTTCCCTTCTTTATTCCTTTATTTTAAATGATCTTTCAAATTTATTTGGTGCCATCAAGTGGTGATGCACTCTAGTGCTGCTTTCACACACCTTGTCTGCTCAAGGGAAATAACACAGCAACCCTGAGAGCAAACAGGAGCACCAAGATGCTGGACTGAATTCTTTTCCCTAGGTTTGGTAGGAGGGAATTCATTGCTCTGGGGACAGTCGCAAGTGAGGAAGACAATGAAGGAAAATTTGCTGGATTACAGAAGAGCAAGAGCTGCAGAACTAATATGCTACCAGGAACAGCTCTGCTGTACGGAGGGAAAGCCAGCTCAGCGGATCTGTTGTAATTCTTTGCTAAGTTGATCAAAAGCTCTCATATTGCACTCTGGCTTTCTTAAGGGTTGATCCAACTCCTGGTACTGCCAGTGGCTATCCTTGTGCAATACACTTTTTTTTTTTCTCTTTTTCCACCATCTGTGAAACAGGAAAGAGAGTCCCCTACCTTTCTCCAACTTTGTCTAACCTAATGAGAAAGTATTTTGTAATGATCTACACATTCAGTGCACAGAACTGTATGATCACTTAGGCCTCCAGATTTCTTCAAGACTTCCTAAACTTCACCTGCATTTTTGCTTTGCTAATTTTGCATTATCACACATAAAACCAACTCCTTAAATAAAACCTCTTGTACTATAATGTTCTACTCTGTTCTCCTGCTTTAGAGATTCCTGTACCATCTTCTGCCTCATTGCAAGGAAGTAGAGAAGTTAACAACAGCACACTGAGGAATCTCCATTCTTTCATTATTTCTAATATACATCATTTAGATGTGTTGTTGTGATTTCCTCAGAGTTAAAACCAAAAAGGTTTTCTATGTGGCTAGTCCCCTCGTAGGATTTAGTCCAGGAAATGAAGGAACCTACCTAGTGGTAGTCACTGTAACAAATTTCTTCCACCTATACTTCAGATCTTTCTCACTTCTTTTAGAACTAGCAAGAAATACGGGTTGGCATGTTCAGTTGCTTTAATCAGGAAGAGAGAGTGCCAGATTTCTTTCCATCCACTTAAAATTCTAAAAAGTGCTGAAGCAAAATGTAAGGAGACTTAAAATGAATAAATATCATAAGAAATGTCTCTGCGAGCCAGGAAGAAGCTCTCTCAATGGAACGAATCCAAAGCCACTCCACATTTTACACAAGTCATACAGGGCTGTGAAGCTCCTTGGCAATGCCACGCTTTTTTCTTCCCAGGCACATTTTTTAAGCTACAGTGCATAATGATCAAATGGATTCCAGGCAGGCTTAACTTGGAAACTAGAAGGCTAGGGAAACGTCACCCAAAACTCTCCTTTTGTTTGTCATTTCAAGCCACAGGCCTTGGGAAAAATCATCTGCATTTTAAATGGACCCAGAGGCATTGCTCATGTGTCAGTGTCAAAGGCAACAGCCCTGAAAAAAATCTTTGTTGATTGAAATTTCCCTTTAAGCATGAACAAAACTTTATTTTTCCATGTCTTCTTTGCCTGCATCTTAGCCTACACCCTTCTTTGTACGCATCCTTTTAAGAATTTCACATATTAAAATATCAGTCCTATAGGAAATACTTCATGCATTAACCGCCTACACTCAAGCAAAAACAGAGGGAACACTTCCCTTTTTTGTTGAAATAAAAAACTCAACTAGCACACATAGTATAAGAAATCAATTATCAGTAACAGGACAGGTTTAAAAAATCAGACACGTCAGCTGTAACAAAGGATAGTCTAATGATGAGGCAGAATTGTGCTCTCACACAAAAGGGAAGCGGTCTGTGGACTCCCTGAAGAAAGCCAACATTCAGCCCTTATTCTGTTTTAATTTTTATTGACTTTCCCCAATCTTTGATTTAAAACTAATTTAGCTCTTCAGGGAAGGTTGCCAGCCAGCTCCCTAAAGTGAAAACTGGCCATTTGGTGATTCCCAGTGTGACTGGTAGAGAAAAGAACATTGTGATGGTACAAATATTTCTACTGGGAAAAGGCGATGGTACCCAGATTAGTTTCATGCAGAAAATAAAACCAGGTCGTTTTACTGAGTTTTGGAAGTATTATTTCAAATGCAACCTATGAAACAAGCAACCCCCCTTTTTGGCTTTATTCCTTTATGGTCAAGACAGAATGATGAGGTGAACAGCAATGGGGGATTTGCTTCACTACTTATTGCTTAGAAATATATACTCAATGAAAGAAACTCAATTAACAGACACTTTATTGTACTATTTCTATCTTCCTCCTAGGATAATAGAGTGTCTTGTCACCCAACACCCTCCACCTCTCCTACTCCTTTTGGAAAATACAGGCAGGAAAATCAGATTTTCTTCTCACACACATGAAGAATCCACACTACTTCACCATAAAGCTGAAATTCACTCAGAGAGCAACAGTTAAGAAAAAGTCTTGTCATAATAACAACAACAATAATAAAAAGACCACCTTTCCCCAAACTATTGACTGTAAAGGACATAGCTCCTAGAATTTCTCTCTGTAAAAAATGCTTCTGAGCTTACAGTTGAAATGATGGTTTTGAATATAAATGCTATTAATTGGCATTTAGTGACTGAACATAGGCCAAGGAAAACACAGGGAATGATGAGGTGAGCTGCTGGTATAGTGATTCTGCTAAGAAACTCTCTAGCGCCTTTCCTCGTCCCCATGCAACCACAATAAAGTCTAATTTAAAAACAACTGTTCCATTAATTATATCTTTTCCTGGTATCCTGGCATACAAAAACATACGGAGAGAAATTAAGAACACACTACATTTCTTGCTTTAGGAAGATTTTTGAATCTCAGCGATTTCTAAGTGTGTCAGGCTAAAACTTGCTGTATTAAAGCTCAACAAAGGGTCATTCTGCTGGAATCTTTATTCATGGCTCCAACTGATTAACATAAAGGCTGTAAAAAGTGGCATATATAAGTACTGGTTTGATTGTTATCATTTTACCAGCACAGCTATACCCATCATTACTTCAATTAATTCTCCATCTGTCTGAAAGCTGGTCCACAAGTTATCAACTAGATTAATTTTTCAAAATGAAGTGTTTGTGAAAGCCCATTCATAATTGCTGAAATCACCTTTGTACCTGGTTCACTTTGCAGAGAGAGATCCACTGCTAAAGACTGCCAGAAAGTCAGTTTCTAGCAGAAAGCTAGTTCTCACTAGCTGCATATTGGAAATAAGTTAAAAACCTTCTGGGTACCAAATAGTACTTATGTCATGGGCTTTCTTCAACCAGGGATATCTGTAAGATTATGTGATTTTAGGGAATAAACTCCTTAAAAGCTAGTTAGTTGTTTCATTTTTTAAAATAAGTAACTTCAGATGCTTTAGAAAACCTACATCTCTTCATCATGAACTACTGAAGGGATGCCACAGTGAAGCCTGCGTTCCAGTAACCATTAACCAAGCTGGACAGAGACATAGCACCAAAAGCTTTTCCAAGTTCTGTAATAGTTCATTAAGTGTCAGAGGGAACTGAATCAACGTTAGGATGAACATTCAGGAGTTTTCTGCCTTCCAGCTCTAACTTCAACTACAACTGGACGCCCCTTTCACTTTATATTAAAAAGGAACATTTTATGGGTATGCATACAACCCACTGTCAACAGAAGCCAATAAGGACTTCTTATTTTAAGAGCAGGAAAAAAATCCCAGGCTGTAACTAGACATTGCTATTACAGTATTTGCAAACAGCAGCTTTTTAATGGTGCCTAATATACAGCCTAAATTTAACCTGAGACAAAATTAACATGATTTTGTTAAGAGACCTAATTCACTGACAGCCAGAGTCCACATTGTAGCAGTGTTGCATTCTCCATTTATTCTACTCAAATTCTTTACACTTCACAAAATATCTCCCAGAAATACTCCACACACTAGCTTCAAACTACTGTAACGTTACATCCACTGACACAACTCTTGACACTTTTCAGTTTGATCACAGTTGGACTTGCAGAGATTACAGGAGATGTATTCCTCTGGCTTGAGTATCAAAGGCTGCAATACAGAAGCATATGAGCCAAACCATTTATTCTGCAAAGTTGTTTAGTTTCACACCATATGCAAGCTAAGCAAAAAGAAAGTGCTGGCAAGAAAGTGCTGCAGGAATACAAATACTGAATGGATCTTAGTAGCCAACTTAAGCAAGGAAAGAAGCCAAACCTCACATTTGCTACCAAACACTTCAAAAACTGGATCTGAACAGTTCAGGTTTCACCTTTTCAGATACGCTGCCACAGTCCCACAGTTCAAGTTAGCCTAGTTTTGACCTACTACCCCTGCCCTTTTCATTCTTCACTGCCAGAGTCTGATTTCCTTCTGCACTGCTGTCTTTCTGCACCCCATGAACAAAGGGGAGGCAGAGCTACCTGATAAGCTGTCAAGGCAAACAAGTAAGGTTTTCATATTAAGCATACACACCTGCAACAGAGGGGACAAAACACCTGATTCTCACCTCTAGTTTCAGCCACAGCTGCTGTCAAAAAGGCAACCATTTCCAAAAAGTAAACTATAGGTGCCTAGCCAGGTCTTGGTTACCAGGCAGTCCATCATGAAATCCATCTACATTTCATGTCATGTCTCAGTGAAAAGCTTACTGATTTTTTTTTTGTTCCTCCAACCATGCTTTTTCCTGAGAAAAGCGTTTTCAGCAACAAAACCCAAAATACTCAAGTTTTTCATGATACATTTTTAACTGTTCCCTAACCACAGGAAGTTACCTCATCACAGCGCTCCAGAGGCTAACTTCTAGTTAGCATATCTCTCAGTGTATCTAATTTCTTCCAAGCCCAGTGGGACAGAAATGTCCTTTATTCCACCGCGTATGATGTCAAGCACATGGACCAGTATGAAAATCAAGGATAAACATGGGAAAACTGACTCAAGCATTTTGTCAGGCAGTTTGAAATTTGTGGGCTTTTACCAGCTTTGTGATTGTTTTATTCTTCTCAGAAAAATACTGTACCATCAGATCTGTTATTTAAAGAGAGAGAGACAGTGGGTACCTCACTTTAAGTACTGCATGTACTGTAGGACAAATGTTCCCTTGCGTAGGTAGGTACAAGCTGCACAGTAAAATGAGGTTGTGCTACTCAAAACAGGCAGAGAATTTAAAAATGCAAAGGGATATTTTGTAACTCCTCCACTTTTGAGACAGGAATACAGCCAAGACTGTTAGTTATGAATATAACCCACTACTGGCTTTGCTTCTGCTGACGAGTATCAGTGCATGATGCAAGGCCAGGATGCCCTGCCACTTTGCCTGGTTGCACTGGCCTGCTCAGATCTTGTTCAGGCTCCAAACTGACATTTACACGCATCCAGTTCTCCAAGGTACTTGGTGTAGGAGGCTTATACGTGTCATGTTACCCACTGCACAGGAGAACAGAGAAGACAGAAGAGGGGGAGGAAATACTACAACTGTGTGCAGTTATGTACCAGATGTGTTCCAGTCTGGCTTTATTTTATTTTATTCCTCCAAAGAATCATGACTTTCAAAACAATACAACAGTATCTTACGTAAGATGAACTTGCTGCTTTATGATTTAGCCTGGACAAGGGAAACTGCAAAAAGGGATGATTGCTGCAGGACAGTAACTTCAGTGGGAGACAAAAAAAGAAAACCCTTTGCCGAGAAAGTGGAGTGCACCACTCCTGCTGCGAATGCTCCTCTGCCGTGCTCTCACAGTAGCTGCTGTACCTTCTCTGTCCCCAGTTACAAGCACGAGAACCAGTCTGGCTTGTCAGAGCTTTGGCACAGGCAGTGTAGGCAAGGGAGGAGGATGGGTTGTCCATTTTACTCCCAGCTGTCTACTGCCAGAGGCCATCTATTTTGCTTCTGGCTGGATTTAGCCCTGCTCTGCTCAATCCCTAATGGAACTAAGTAGAAAGTGGCTGATTAGACGGAAGAAAGGAGTATTTTTCCACTCTGTTAAATGAAAACAGTAGAGAAAGAGACATCAGAATTAAATAAATGACAATTTAAGGAGGATGATCATAAAGTTGACTTTAGAGATTAAAGCCAGCTTCCAATTCTTGGAAAAAAAGATGTAACTCACAAAAGTGCAAATCTGCTTGCAAAGCCAGTTGCCAAAATCCATGTGCTTTCAGCTTGACAAAC
>NW_009260188.1:136283-144011 GCF_000687185.1 Egretta garzetta
GCAAGAAGAAGGAATATTTATTTTGTCTACATTTACAGAGAAAACAGGAATTTCTACCAGCTGCTTTCTTGTACACTCCTTTGCAATTTTAACAACAAACCAAGAAAGCATTCTTTGTTGGCTGTTTAAATGCTCCCTAAACTAGAGACCGGGTCAAATCCTCACCTGGTCCAAAAAGACGTGGTTCCCCCAGCTACCAGGGACCTGCCTCCATCTGCTAAGGATCTGGCACACCGCACATGTGCGTGGATCATTAATTAGACTAAAGTTGGGAGGCAAGGACAACTCCAGCATCTTTCAAAGATGTACAGCCCAGCAACCAAAAACATCTGTCAAGGTGATGAAGATGGAAACCAACTGCTGAGAGCTACCGCCGTGTTATGCCCAAAATGACCAACACCACATTTAACAGAGCCCCTCAGGCTTTCAAACATATGTAGCAAAGGGCAGACAGGGAGGCAGCTGAAAAGCCTGGGGACGTTCTCCTTCAGCGACAGGGGACACACCAGGATTTTAGGAAATAGGTAAGGGGACATAATCAGCTGACAGGAGGGGGGCTTGGGTTTCTATCTAAGTTTCCCCTGCCCATCCTGTCCTACTCCTCCCCCCCAAAAAGAGTAAGGAAGGGATTATTCTGCTTAGGAACCAAAGATTTACCACGTAAAGGACAGAAATAGAAAAAGAGGTAAGAGGGACTCTGCCAGAAGGAACAGTCGCAGGTAGTTGAGCAGAGTGAGTGGAGTGGTTGGTACAGCAATGCACTGAAAATGCAACTGGCCTCATTCCAGCAGACAGTATAGATATGTTATCTGGAGCATGCAGCTTTAAAAATAGCTCACCATAAAGCAGCATTAAAACAACAACAAAAAAGACCCAAAAGTAGGCACCCCAAATAATCATTTTTTTCACTCTGCTACTGGGCATCTTACATTTGGAAATTTGCACCTTGATTTCCCATTTCTGGTAAACAAAGAGAGAGAAATAACCTCAGAAATCACCTCAGGGAAATGTTAACTATGACCTTTGCTTATCAGTACCACTATTCAATTACAGCAAAGTATTGTTTTGTGGGTCTGTCTGCAATACAGGCTGCTTCTTAGGGAGTAGAACACTTTTTCACAGGTACAAATGTATATGCAGAAATAAGCAGCCATGCAAGTTGAGTAAATCACAGAATCACAGAATGGTTGGGGTTGGAAGGGACCTCATCTAGTCCAACCCTCCGGCTAAAGCAGGTTCACCCAGAGCAGGTTACGCAGGACATCATCCAGGCAGGTTCTGAATATCTCCAGAGAAGGAGACTCCACAACCGCCCTGGGCAGTTCCAGTGCTCTGGCACCCTCAAAGTAAAGTTGTTCTTCATCATATTCAACTGAAACCTCTCATGTTTCAGTTTGTGCCCATTGCCCCTTGTCCTGTTGCTGGGCACCACTGAGAAGAGTCTGGCTGCATCCTCGTGACATCCACCCTTAAGATATTTTTAAGTGTTAATGAGATCCCCTCTCAGCCTTCTCTTCTTCAGGCTTAATGTCCCTGCTTACTTTCATTTTTGTTCTGTGTTCTACTGGTTTTGGACATTTCTAAAGAAAATGGAAGTATTTAGAAAAAATGAGCCATTGGAATCAAGCATCGTAAGTTGGCTCTTCAAATTTCTTTATTACTGGAGCCAAAAAGAAATCTGTGGCCCTATGGATATAATCAGGTAATTTTCCAGATGTCTTTATAACTTATTCTTGACCAAACATTTTCAGTCCTGCAAAAGCATAAACATCCACTTCTGTAAATAAAAACTGTCAGCTATTTGAAAATTAACATTCCCAATCATTTATAGGCAAAAGAAAGATGTACGCTAGAGCAGGTCTCTATCCTCCCTGTCACGGTAATTTTTATTTTGTTATAATCATTTTGTCTATAATGGTGTATAATAGAACAAAAGAAGATCAGATTTATACCTGTGGTGCGTAACTTCATCCCTTATGGTTGTCTTAATGTTCTTTCTGTTTCCAAAGGCTTTTACCTTCTGGAACCTGCATCACATCTCCTACCTGGTACTACATACTATATAGCAACATGCATCAAACCCACAGATAGTCTCAGAAATTCTCACAACACAACAGATACTCTACCAGATCATATTATGAATTTGAACATTTTCACTGTTACCAACAAAACACAGAACACTTTTCTTGACTACTAGGAAGTCCAATAAGATGGTGTAGGCCTTTTTTACGTGCTTGATCAGACTGTTCATCTTACATGCCCTGTGGAACACAGCAAGCTTATACAGAACAATGACTTGTTCAAATTAAGATCATATGGATTTTCCCTTGTACAGACTTAAATGAAGGGAAGTTCTCTCTGAAAATGCATGAGCCTTGTATTTCATGTTGGCTGAGGTAACACAGGAAAAAATATTTTAGTGCCTTTGTCCTTCTCTCCATCAGTCTACACTATAAAACCAGGACATGAGTTGCCATCACTCAAGTATACTGACAATCTTCTTAGAAAGGGTATTGCAGAATGGTAATTCTCATGTAGTGGAATGTCAGAGAGATGCTGTGGTTCCAGCTCTGCTTACGTGCACCCTGCAAGAGCCCATACTTGTTTCCATGGTAGAAAACCAACATTGTCATGAAGCTGCCTGTACAGGTATTACTAGCACTCATATTAATCTCCTGGAGAAACTTTTCTTCAAACATTGTGGAAAAAAGAAATCTATAGACAGACAGACACAAATCCCTTTCCATGCTAACCTACAGAGTAATATGGCCTGGAATGTTTCAAAACATTTCACATTCTTAGTGGATTGCCAGTCCCACTGTCTTATAAGCATTACTTTTAGTCACAAATACGAGAAAACAATTAAAACAGACAATCCTGAACAAACCCAGGTAAGTGGATCAGCTTTTACAATGTGTACATTCAATCCAAGACATATTTTCAACCTAACAGCTCTGGTCGGCTATGTAACTCCTACACCCAACATCAGGACACTGGAGACCCAACACTACTTTCTGCCCATCTTTCCTCTCCTGTTCCTAACAAATTTTTCCAAAACAAAACTGGCAAAGTCAAAACCATGCCCAAGCTCTAAACACTCATCCCATTTTTAATAATCTATTTTCAGTAAAATATTTCTCCTCATCTTATCAGAAGCTCATTCATTTGCTTGCACAGTCTATATAAGCCATGAACACCTTGACTGACTCCACAGAAAACCATCACTAATTGCAACAAATAAACACTATAACTTACCCTATGAATTGCCCTTGCTCTCTCTTCTACTACTTATTACAGTAAAATAATCACAACCACTGACATTCCTAAGAAATTTTCTGCCTGATCTGGAAGCCTTCTGACTTTGTACTTATTCCTCTGTCTTGTGACATTTAAACTGTTCAGCATTTTGAGTACATGCTGGTTGCAGTAGCATAAAACCCTGTATTTCCCGTAGTATAGTATAAGTGCTCTCCCATTTTGAGGCTATTTTTTTATTTTATACATGATGTGTGAAGATAGATGAAGTTAAAAAACCCTAACATTTTCATTTGTGTGGCTCCCCCCATTTTTGCTCACACCACAATCCAGAGCTACTCAGCAGTGTGACTGTTAATGCTAACAAAATATTAACAGAATTTCTATTTGAAATAAACTGCTTACAATAAAAAAAACCTGAATTCAACGATATTTTTCTTCCTCAAGAAACATATATTTTACAGCTGATTTTACCATCAGGATACCACAGACTAGGGAAAGTTACTAGCTAAGCAACCAAAACCAGAATGTTTAATGACTGTTGCCCCTTCTACAGCTGCAATCATAATATATTCCTTATGCTCCTATGTTATGTTTAGTTCAGCTCAATAATGAGTAACTTGTGACTGAAAACAGCAGGACTGCACGCTTACCTCTTCTAAATAAAAGAAGAATAAAAACCAGCACCTACAAATGCTAAAACCCTGACATCTTGAGAATCTGTTAATTTCACCAAATAAAACCAAGAATTCCTATAGTTGATATGTTTTAAATGCAAAACATGTTCTGATAAATGCTTTCCATATTGCATTTAATATAATTACTGTTTACATAATCATGAAAATGTGTACATTTGCAGAAAGGTAATACTTTAATTCAAATTTCTTTCTCAAGAGAGTTGTCCTTATCAATGAAAAATAGCACTCCAGTAAACACTTATTTCTTCTTGTGAAGATAATAAAATATATAAATTAAACCTGTAAATAAATACTGCTTAACCTTCTAAGCACCTACATAAGATTGTCTCCTTGCTCAGTAAAATAAATGGTTCCAAATTTGTTACTATCATTCCAAAGGAATTCAAAATGGTTTAAAGGTTACCAGAAAACAACAACAAGGCTTTCTATAAAAAGGTAAATAAATTTATAAACATGAAACATGATTAAAGACTTCTATTGAAATTAAGGTTTCTTGCTTGCCAATTTAAACTGAGATCAAATTTAACAATTCAAATAATTCCAATTCTAATCAACTGTAGGTAAGACAGCTCAGGTCTGCAGCATGTCAAGATTATTCCTAAACAATGTAGTTCATAATTATTTTTTCAGCTGAATTTATTTTGATTCAAAAAGGAATAAATACTTGTACCATAAAGGAATGATTTAGGTTGATGGATACAATAACCATGAATTTAGCAGTTCCCAAAGAAGGAATCAGGGCAGTTCTGGGTATGGTTGTAAGCCTAATAAAAATACAGGTTTTTATCCTAGCAGTTGCCATCTTCACTGTTACTTAAAGGGAAAAGATTGCTGTATGTAGGAAAGCTGTAAGAGAGGGAACTCAACAGACACAGTAACTCTACATGCTTTCTTCTTCAGTTTACCTGCGTTTGGAGCTGCTACCTGGCTCTGGTTGCCATTACTGCTCGGGGGTGTAATCAGGGCATGCCGAATGGGGTTAATTCTCAAGTGTATCTTTACAATTATTAGTCATCAAAGCTAGCAAAGGAATAAATTTCTGCATGTGTTTGTGTTTTCAATTCTGAAACTTATAAAAGGCTTTACTCTGTCATGGTCATTTGTATTCATGTGAACAGCTCACTCTTTACATTCTTGGCTGCAATTTAACCTGTCTAGGCTTTCAGTATTTCTAAAATATAATGCAAGATCTGCGTTCAGAAGGGCTTTTCGCTGGTGCAGGAATTTACGAAACAACCTTTAGAATGCCACTGGATATAATGAAATTAACCTTTAAGGTGAGTATGAGTCAAATTCTGAGACAAAATCACCTCTTCTCCTTCAACATGTAACGAGATCTCATCCTAAATACTTACTGCTCACATTGTACTTCAGTCTATTTCAAATACTATCTACTAGATAGAACACTCTGAGCTGTTGGCAAGAAAGATGCTAGTTGAAAAGACATCAAAATTCTGCAAATATTATTTTCTTGCAAGAATAGTAATGAAATCCTTTCTCCCAATACTAAATGAAAAATGTATCTAGATAAGGGGTGGGCTGAGTCAGTTCTTTTCATACCTGAATCTGACTGGCTTTTTCTTTCTACCTATTCCAGAAATATTGGGCAGGGGGGAGGGGGAGGGCTGCTCCCTAAGGTCAATATATGCATTCTGTTTGTAGAAGAATCTTTCTCTTTCCCCTTGTTTTAAATAGAAAGGTTTTAAAAATCCAAACACCCCTTTAGAATTGGCAACATGAAAAAAAGAGAAAGATTAGCATTGAAGGAAAGGTCTTCCAACTTTTTCTGCTTTTACATACAGTGCCTAGAAAATTCTTGTCCAGTTTCTGCCAAGCTTAAAGGAAAGCATATACAAAAGGACAGATGAACTATGAAAAGCAGATGACTAAAAAGGTCCCTGTTACAGGAAAAGATCTTTTTGAATGCTTTTCAATGTTACATCTTTATTGATAGTTCTCCCCCACTTCACAGCACTGACTGAGCACACCTACTCAAATGAGATGTGGTTACAGGATTAGGCTTGCTGAAACTTGGCTCTGGGTTCTGAAACGTAGTTGACAGTTATTTTCTCCAAGAGTCCTATAGCTCAGACTCTGACAAACCATGGACAGACAATGACAACACAGAAACTGCGAAAGACAACAGGGAGAGCAAGCATATATTCCCTCTGTGCAGATACGAGTGAGCGATGGAGACAAAAGAGCGGCAGAGTCTCTAAGACCAGAACGCTTACATCTGACAGCACTGACCAACAGTTCTTCCCATGAAGCAGCACACACACTGGCCACCATAATGCAACAGCATTAAACACAAGTATTTCTGTCATTCACGTGCAAATTACTGGAACAGTCTAATGAAGTAAATCTCTCTGGTGTTTCCCTTCCTTGTGTCTCCCAACCTGCCAAGAAGCAGCCCAGATCTTTTGCAAAAGAAGTTATTTTGGATTGCTCAGCTGAGGCAGGTTTCCAAACTGGTAAAACATACCATTCTGGCTACGAAGTGTATTTTCTCTCGGCTGCTTCCACCACTGCTCAATATCGTTTCAAAACATAGCTGCTGCATAACTCAAATAATAGGCAGCTATTTCTGACTCATTTATTTTTGTATCTTTTTCTTTTTTTTTTTACTCACATATTTCTCTGTAGGGAGCGAATGCCAAGACCTGATGAACTGATGAAGTCTATGTCAGCTACAGCCTTAGGACAATGAAAACACCCCAAAGGAAGAACTAAGTATGTTGTAGGATTGTGTCTACATCTCTTCTCCTTTTTCTATTTGCACTGGAACAGGTTAATGGTATTCATTACATCTTGTAGATTTAGATAAGAAAATAAAATAGCATATTAGTGGGAACGAATGCCATGCAAAGTATATTTCAGGAGTAAAAATTTTTTTTCAGTCCACTGTGATCATTTATTACAAGCAGTACCTCAGAGTAACTGAATGTTCTCAAATACTAGACTGCTTCATTGGCATGAAAGTATCAAAACCTGCAACTTCTGCACTGACAGAACAGACATGCAGGTATAGAGAGTGCAGGTGAAACTTACTTTGCATGGGATGCTGGACTAACTACTGATACACTGGCATTACAAAGAACAAGCAGAATTTCATATATATGGAGACCACTATAGTCCCAGAATGATTTAGTGGTTGAAACCAAGCCTCAAAACTGTAACTTGCTACCATGAAAGATATAAGAGCATATCTAAAAATAACTTCCAACAGTTTCCTATTGTCCCATTGTGATTATAATCAAGTACTGACCCCAGGTAATAAATCCTGAAATCTGCAGAAATAACTCACTTCAAAAAAAGCAATTATCAATCAAGGAAAGGCAATGAAAAAATCTAGGTAGACTGGTGGAAGAATTTGCAGAGCACATGCACACACAAACATTGACATTTTACAGATGGCATGTATACTTTTTTCTACACAGTGGGTTATGGGTTTAATGCAATTAAAAATTCTCCTGATGAATCTCAACATAAAACTTCCACAATTGCTTTCAAACACACTGAAAATCTTTGTTGGCCTAAAACCTGCATAAAGAATCAGCAGAGTTACCTCACCCGAAAACCTCCCTCCATTATGCTAATGTTTCTATCATACGAAAAACACCCTGACATGAGAAATAGTGACATCTCAGTGAGACAGGACCAAAGTAAGGCGAACTGCAGGTCTTTGATCTGGCTGAAAGTGCTCTGCATTCTGATTAGAATTTCTGCTGGGATCCTAGGAGATGAAAGGATTTTTTTAAGTCTGACAGTTAAT